>NC_053045.1:52580735-52883765 GCF_003473485.1 Medicago truncatula | reverse complement strand
TGTATTTCGATGCTTTGTGAACACAAAAGCAACACACGAGATTGATTGCATTGGGCCTATCTCGATGTTAACCCAAACACATATATTTTTTGCCATATAAATACATCCAGGATGTCTTGTGTCTACGCAGCTCGTGACAACATATAGAACAACACATTGAATTGTCAATTTCCATTATAAAATAGCAGTATGCATGCACGGCAACAACTATGTCTATTGGTTCAATTTCATGTATGTTATCATACATTGGCATTACAAGGATGTTCCATACCTTGATCCACAGTAAAGCCTGCTATCTCGTAAGTAAATGATTCCATATCCTGCTGCGGAGTGCCTTCTTGGTAGATTTCTGGGAAAGCAATGTTGTCCAGAGGGCAACGAGTTTGTAGATAATAAATGGGAAGATCCGAAGTGAAAGCAGGTTCAAGAAAATTGTTGGTGTCAGGCGTTGATTCAGATCCCTATATTATTTTCACAGTTTTACAACCAATAACAGAATCCACAAAAATGAATAATCAAATAAGTAAAATTTAAAATCTTGACAAAGAAAAAAATGCTTTCGAGTTGCAAACTAAGAAAAACATAACTGACCAGCACATTTGATGCCAAACTAGCCATGATATCAGTATAATCCATAGTGACGTTACTTGGGAATATATTGTCAGACACAACTGTGCAAAGAAAAGGCAAGTAAACATGAGGAAGTTCGTGTTTGGTTTCACTTATACATGAGGCCAAAGCAATTCTATGCGCATAAAATGGATTTTTAAATATTTTTGTGTAACTAGTAGAATTAATTTTGCCTCCATACTAGTTTCTAACTTGAAGTTTAGATTTAGATCTATAGCCTTTAAACTTAACATTTAGCCTGGAATTTATAATTAAAATCAATTTCAATGTGAATATTTCAAAATATAAATCATCTAACATTTAGCTAATTTTTACTTCTCAAAAGCAACTTAAAACCTAAGTCCCTGCATATCAAATGTCTCTGTAGCTTTTTACAATCTGAGGTACTTACTGAACTCGAAACTAAAGACATGTATAGGAATTGAAAATTGAAACATATAATAATAATTAAAAAAGTTATACTCTGTCCAAAGTAGTGATCGTCGGCTGTGAAGAGCATGGTATAAACGGGAGGATACCATGGCTCGCTGCCCGGAAGTTGCAAGAGAGGAGGCCATTCAGGTGGATTAGGAATAGCACAGGCTAAAACTTGAGTCTGATCGGAATACTTGACACCACAAACCTTCTCGGAGTCGCTACATGTAGTTTGGTTAGTTGTACAAACGCAGCCGCATTTGAATTTTGGTTTATCCAATAGATTGTCAACTAAATTTTGAAGGAGAACCAGTATGATGCAAATGATTAATGGGAATAGAGTCAGCCTAATGTTGGTCTTCTTGTTCCTTTTCTAAATGTTAAGTAGTAATTGAATTATAAACAATAGTAATTGAATTATAAATGTTAAGTAAAAGAACAGAAAAAGGTATAACCGTACCTGGAAGGTTAAATTCTTCCTGAGAAGAGCGTTTGCACGAGTAGAGAAGGTAGCAGGAACAGGATTTGCCATGATTGTTGGAGTTGGAGTTGGACACGCATGACAGAACCCGCTTCTAATCTGTGTGTCTGTCAGTCACTGTAACTTTCCTTTTTCAGCCATCTCAAACACTTTATTTTTTTCACATACAAGTACAACTAATAAATTATCAATTAATTTATGGAAAATGCTAGATATCAAGAATGATTTTATAAGAAAAATTTAAGAATGACATGGCACAATAATCACCTTTAGATTTCAGTCTCATTTATTAATCTTTCATAAAAAAAAGATACATAACACCCACCATCCCATGATTTTCGGCCAGGCTGAGATTTTATTGGTTAACATTAATTTCAGGACTATTTCTTGATAAAATCTAAGGGTGATTATTCTGCCATGTCATTCTTGAAATTTTTTTGAAAAAATCTTTCTTGATATATAGCATTGCTCTTTATTAATTATCGCTATTCTAAGATATTTAGTCAACGTTTTAAAAAGTCTAAAATAAAAAATTCAATACAAAATGTTCTTTTTTTCTTTCTAAAATACTTGTTGATAAATTTGTCAAAAAAAAAAAACACTTGTTAATAAATAGAGCAATGCTATATATTAAGAAAGATTTTTTCAAAAAAATTTCAAGAATGACATGGCAGAATAATCACCCTTAGATTTTATCAAGAAATAGTCCTGAAATTAATGTTAACCAATAAAATCTCAGCCTGGCCGAAAATCATGGGATGGTGGGTGTTATGTATCTTTTTTTTATGAAAGATTAATAAATGAGACTGAAATCTAAAGGTGATTATTGTGCCATGTCATTCTTAAATTTTTCTTATAAAATCATTCTTGATATCTAGCATTTTCCTAATAAATATCTTAAGGATTTGTTTAGTAAGATAAAAAAAAAAAAAAAAAACTAGCTTCTTTCTTAGGAGAATGTTAAGAACACTTATGAATTCCATTTTCAATATGTAGATCTCAAACTAATTTAAACTAATAAAAAAATAAAAAAGTGAGTATTACATGCTCATAAAAGTAAAAAAGACATGTTTGATATCTGACGTTTCATCACGAGTTTATATTATACTCCATATCAATTTTATTAGTTTGTAACTTATTTTTTAAATTTTATTTTAATTTTTAATTTTTATCTCATTTTTACCCTCATCATTTTAATTAAGCTTAATTATATTTTTGGTCCTCGTGTTTTGACCTACTCACGAAAATGGTTCTGCCATTTTAAAACAGAACAAAACTGTCTTTCAATTATATTTTTTGTTGCATTTTTCGTCCTACCCTCCATTTTATCCTCCAAAAACGCTGATATGGCAGAATTTTAACTGATGTGGCAAATAAAACACATATGTGACAATGCATACGTGGATAATATCATTTATAAAATCACCAAATTAATTATATTATTATGAAGATAAATGCTAGGGACACACTCCCTAACACACTCTTTTAACACACTCCAATTAAAATTTGCCACATCACCCATTATTTGTATTCATTTAACCTGTAACAGGTTGTTCAAGTTACTAAACATTCAAACAAAACTATCACTATTATTTTTTTCACGGTCTTTCTAATTGTGTCTCACAGTTCTTCACCATCATTCTCTTTTGTACAGTTCTGCACCAATTTATTCTCTTTCAATTCTTACTGGTCTTATAATTCTCTTTCATTTTAAAAGAATTGTTTTAATAAAAAAGACTTAATAAAAATGAATTTGGGGATTTAGGTTTTCTTGAAGGAGCCAATTCATGTTTCTTGCATACTGAAAACACTCAAGGTACAAGAGTATCTCGAAGCCCACTCGTATGATGAATCTACCAAGAAGATATGGGGATGAAGATCAAGCATGACATAATTTTTTATTGAACACAAATATTGACAGATCTGTTTCCTTTCTTTTCTTCTCTGATTTGTTTTCTGTGTTTGATTTGGCTCATCTTTTTGTTGGCAATGTTGCGATCTCCAATTTCATTGTGAGAAAGACGGTGAAAAAAATTAAAACAAAATAACACAGTGAGTTCACCTGGACAACCGGTTCCAGGTTAAAGAAATATAAAGAGTGGGTGATGTGGCAAATTTTAATTGGAGTGTGTTAAAAGAGTGTGTTAGGGAGTGTGTCCCTAGCATTTCTCAATTATGAAAAACATTTTAACATTTTCAAAAATAACAACAAATTAAAAATTGCAATAATTTCCAGAATTTGTTTTACATTGATCTGGGTTTGAGAGAAAGAAAAAAAAAAACTAATGTTTATCATTTCTTCATCAGTGTCCATGTCTTCTCCACTTCAAACTCATATCTCCCCCATTCAACAATCACAATTCAAAACTCCTTGTCTCTTCTCTCCTGCTTTCCTCCACCAACATTATCATCTTCCTCTTCTTTGGCTTATACTCGTCTCTAGCTTCATCTTCTTCTTCTTCTTCTTCTTCTTCTTCTAATCTTCTTAAAAAAAATTTTCTTCCATTCAAATTCGAAATCAATTCAATTTCATTTCTGTTTCAGGTTAACTGCAGATTTGAAAATGAATACTTGTTGGAATTCGATTTTTTTCTCTCCCAATTTCAGATCTGAAAAACCTATAATCCTTGAACTCACTCTTTTCCATTTTTTGTTTAAAATTAGTTATTTTGGGTTATGGGTTTTGTTTTGGATATGAAGATTTGTGTGGGAATGAGAAAGTTTGAAACAACATCGATGAAAATAAGGGAGAGAAAAATGGTTGAAACAACATCAGATTATTGGTTATGGTTTTGTTTTGAAGTTTATATATAGTTTTTTTTATAGATATAGAGGAATTAATTGTGGGTTGAGATTTGTTTGATTTAGAATAAAGAGATGAAGATTTGAGAATATGTATTGTTGAATTTGTTTTTCTAGTTTTTTGGGGTTTTTATGAGTTTGAGTTGAAGATGATGAAGATTCATGAGTTTGGGTTTGAATGGAAGAAGAAAAACATGGAGGAGTATGTAGAAGATGAAGAAGCACCATGTAATAGAAGAAGATGGAAAACCTTGAAGAAGCACTTGAATTTTATCTTTCTTTCAATTTTATTTCCTTTTTTTTTTCAATTTTTTTATTTTTATTTTTGAAATGTTTAAGTTGGTTTTTTTAAATTAAAAACTGATGTTTTAATGACATGTTAATGTCATTTTCCCGGTTGGCACTGCCACATAGGTATTTCTTTGCCATATCAGCGTTTTTTGAGGATAAAATGGGGGGTATGATGAAAAATGCAACAAAAAATATAATTAAAGGATATTTTTGTTCTGTTTTAAAAGGGCATGACCATTTTCGTGAATAGGTCAAAACACAAGGACCAAAATTGTAATTAAGCATTTTAATTAAAACTCAGTAATACTTTTTATATCTTTTTTAATCAGATCTGCATGTCAAATAAACTGAATATTTAACTAGCACAAACTATATAGTCAAAACACATATTTTTTAAGCTAATTAGGAACACAATTTTTTTAAGCTTCACAACTTTGTCATATCAGTTAGATCCCATCTTCAAGTTGTATCCCTCAACGGTAGTGACGAAACCATTAGAAACCCACACATATAAATGGAAGAGTCGGAGTTCGAAGTTTAGTGATAATGTTCGGTCTAACAATTTCAATATTTTTGTCAATTAAGTTAAACAAAAAATTACTAAGTATCTTAAATATTAATTAATTTAAATTTTATTATGAATGAAAAATATTCTTTTATGTCATTTTATATTTGAAGTAGATAAAATAGTCATAAAGAATGGGGGTTTAAATTGTGACCCTTTAAAAATTAAACATGTAACTTAAAATTGATTCTCAAGTTGAAACTTGGAATGGTTAAGTTAAAAGCAGACTTCAGAACGTTCTGATGTCTAAGTGCAAAAACAGTTTAATAAAATAAATGTGTTTGTGTGTGTTGTGTATGCACTAAGTAAAGAGTATAGGGAAGAGAGAATCAACACACAGAGAATTTATAGTAGTTCCCCCAATGGGTGTTAGTCCACTCCTCACAATCTTGTGAGAGTTTCCACTATGATGCTTGAGATAACCTCTCAAATCCTGCACCTTACAATATGTGTTCAACTGAACACTTACAACTCTGTATTCTCTAAGCCTCAGCAGGCTTGCACCTTGTTGCTAAGTTAACCACTTAGACTTTTACAAACTCAGCTCAAACTAACACTTTAGTACCCCTAAAGCTAAATGAGATTTGTTTTTCTTCTTGCTAAGTTACCCACTTAGACTTTTACAACCTTTGCTCAAACTAACACTTTAGTACCCCTAAAGTTAGATGAGACTTTGTTACAATTTGTATGGAGGTTGACTGTTTGTGAATCAAACAGAAGAGGAAGAAGAAGAAAGGAGTTATCTTCAAGAGAGAGAGAGAGATAACAAGGAGTATTGATGTGCACTAAGGAAACAAGAGCCTTAGAGATTGATCAATTTCAATTGCAAGAGCTTCAAACAATCTTGTTGTTTTCTCGTATTCTTTGCAATTTGTGTGGAGTTTGAATGTTTGATAAACAAACAGAGGAGGAAGAAGAAGTTATCTTTAAAAGAGATAACAAATAGTATTGATGTGCACTAAGGAAACAAGAGCCTTAGAGATTGATCAATTTCAATTTGCAAGAGCTTCAAACAATCTTTGTTGTTTTCTTGTATGCTTTGCAATGGTGTAAGTTTTGCTAAGGCCTTGATCTATATTTATAGAGTCTTTGGACTCATATAGTTGTTGTAAGGTTCCCAATGATGTTATGCCACGTGTCCTGAGTCCCACAAGCTTTTACTTGAAAATCTGGGTGAACATTCTGACCATCAGAATGTTGTTGTGTTCCCATGATGAACATCAGAATGTTGCTGTGTTCTTCATCAGAATGTTGATATTCATGATGTTCTTCATCTGGGTTCATCAATGATGAATGTCTGATGAGTTTCTGGGTTTATCCAATACGTGACATGAGATTTGTTGGACTTTATCCATCAAAAAGTAACTTCTCCATATGCATCAAAAGTTGATGGATAAAGTTACCAAATTTGTCTTGGACTTGGTGCAGGAGAGAGATAGTGGATCTGCAATCTTCAGGCTCATGCTTCTAGGAGATTTGCTTGATTTTGTTCAAAGTACACGTTATCTCTGATGCAAGATCTCCTTTTGCTACCTTTTTCTTCTTTCTACCAACTACACTGTTCATAGCTGGAAGCATGTGCAGAAGTGAACATTCTGACCATCAGAATGTTTCATTTGCTCTTACTTTATGATGATTTGTAAGACGACTTTTGATGTAATCAATCCTAATAGTAGAGACATAACTGAAGTGCAGTAAAGTAACCTCTAGGATAATATCCTTTATGGAATATTCCTAGAACTTCAAGTGTTTATAGTCTTGAATGAACCTTGAAGACCTTTTTGACACTTTTGCTTGTCCAAGCCTTTATTGCTGATACATCCATGCAATTGTACTTTCCTGGACATATATTTATGTCACGTTGTAGTTTGCATGTTCTTCATGTTCTTGATGATTCTGGGTTTTCTTATGAACAACCTTCTGAATTATCATCAAAACGTTCTGATCAACTTCACTTATCAACTTTCTGAACTTCAGAATTAGTTCATGGATTCAATGTCCTTTGATTTCATGTATCTTGGTATTATTCAAACCTTGTTCCTGTCTTAGTAAAACACTCAAGAGCACAAGTTAAATACCAAGGAATTAATCAAAGTCCATTTAATCCTTAATCATTAAAGTTTATTATCTTTAAAATTAATTAGGGATTTTGCCTCAACAACATTTATCAGTTAGTTGAACGACTAATTTTATCAACCATTTTAATTAGCTTATCTACTATCAGTCATCAACTTTCAATTTCTAGTTATTAATCATCAACTATTAGTTATAAGCTAACTTATCGGTCATCTACTGTTTTTACCAAACAATCTAGTTATCAATCATCAACTATCAAACACTAATCATAAACTATCTGTTATAAGCTAACTTATCGATCATCTACTTTTTTACCAAACAAACCTAAGTAAATGTTACATAGTAGTAATTAAGTGATACAGTTGACTTTGTGCTTAAATGCGAGTGTTTAATGAGTGGAGTGATAAGGAGGTCTCTAGCTCAATCCTAATTAAGCATGACAACAAAACTCATACCCACGGTTATCCGCCCGAACCAAACCCAATTTGACGAACCCGTCGGGGACGGGGATGAGATTCAATTTCTCATCCCCATTGGATATGGATAGGGTAACAGGTAAGTATATGAGAATCGGGTATGAGGACAGGGAAGGTAAAATCCATCCCCACCCCGCCCCATTGCCATGCCTAATCCTAATCTTCTACGAATATTAACAAATTGACGATTAACATTATTAATCTTCGTCTATAAAAAAAGATAGTCTTTAAAGTTTGAACTATATAAAATGCTTCCATATAGTCTCTAATATTATGTATATTTATTTATACAGAAAACAATAGTTTATGAAAGTCTTCTCCTTAAAAAAAAAAATAGTTTATGAAAGTTTATTTTAAATATAATACTCCATTTAAATATAAATAAATAAAATGCTCCTTTCCTAAACTGTTTGGATATTTTAAAATAGATCCCTAAACTAAAAATATTTGTAATCAAAGTCGTTAATCATCATGAAATAAAAGGACCTAATAACGAAAAATATAATAGTTTAGAGATTTGATTATAAATGTTTTTAGTTCATAGATCTATTTAAAATTCCAAATAATTTTGGGATCTACAATATCCATCCCTGCATCCGTATCAATTTAAATTTACGGGCAATTGTCGGAATCCAGATCCATAAATGCAAATATTTATCTAGTTGATTGCAATTATTTTTTTTACAGGTGTTCAACAAACTTGAGTAATTGCTATCGCATTACCGAGTAGCCTCTAAATATATTTTTGGTCCCTGTAAATTTTTAAAATTTTGTTTAATCCTTACAAATGAAATTAATCACACCTTTTACTCCATGAACATTTTCCTTTAGTATTTCCAGGAATTGAAAATGGTGATGAAATTTTTAACAGGTATTTAAAATGCTGATGAAATTTTTTATAAGAACTATAAATACTGATAAAAAAATTATGGGGACCAGAATATGTAATTTTATTTTATTGGAACTAAAAATAAAATTTTAAATATTTAAAGGGACAAAAAATATATTTAATCCTCTTAAAAAAATATTTTTTACGAAAATGTTCCATTTTCTCTCAAATTAATAGCATAACACTACCAATATACCCCAAATACATAGGACAAATAGTGCTTCTCCATCAAGAAATCATCAAGATTAGTGAGAAAGAATAATCTACAATAAATATCAGTACTTTTTAATGCGTGCGATTGATTTTAAGTATATGATTTTTCTCCGCTTGGATTTCACAGATCGAAATTTTTTCCACGCTTAGGAGCTCGTTTGTTATAACTTTTTTAAGAAAAAAAAAATCATTTTTGAAAATGTTGCATCCGTTTGTTACAGCTTTTAAAAAAATCAGAATCTAAAAAAAATCTAAAAACAACTTCAAATGAGAAGCTGTTAAAAGCAGCTTCTCAAAAAATAGAATTTTTGTAGAGGAGAGAGAAAATATGATTTAAAAGATTGAACTAATTTTGTAACAAAAAAATCCCTTTTATATAGTTGTATCCAAAAAAACTAAATTATTTGTTTAAAAAAGTAATTTTTATCACGGTAAACAAACGCAAAATAAATTCTGATTTTTCATATAATTTCTAAATTATTTTATGTTAAAATTACTTTTATTTTAAGCCGTAACAAACGCGAATCACAAGCCTTTGTTTTTTCACAATAAGCTCATCTACTAAAGATTTAAGAATACAAACCACTCAGATTCAGATAAGTGCAAAAATAATCATTATTGCAAATTTTACACCTTTCTTTTCTTGAAGGTGAGACACCCCTAAAAGAGATGCTTTTTAGTACGAAAACTAAGACCAAGTCGCACAATATACTTTGACCTTCAATTTTAAGTTACTAATATTCTATCATTTACTAAATTTTTGGATTAAATTATCTGACCGTGTGATTTTATTGATTGTAATGTAAATTACTCGAAGATTTTCTAATTTGTTTCTGAGTGAGACAAGAAAGAAAATATTTGAATTCATTTTTTAACGTGAATAAATGAGGTATTTAAAGTCCAAACTCAACCTCTATATATAACAATGTATTGTCTCTGTCAACTGATCTATGATTGTATATAACTCTCGAATATGAAATAACTCAAAAGGCTTTGAAGGATTTAAGAGGCCTTTGAAAATTTCCAAACTATTTTCCTCCTTCTGTAATACTCTTAAACAAAAAGAAAGTATTAGCTAAATTTTTTCCTCTTCTCTCTTCCAAAAACACTTATTTTGAGAATTATTCTCTATTTCTATTTCCTACCTTCCCTTCCCTTTGCGCCTCCTTTTACTCTCAAAGCCTTCCCTTCCTAAGTTCTAACAAATTCCATGTTAAAGTTTGAAAATATGAATTGTAGTAAGAGTATTCCTGCACTAATTTTTGTTGTTGCCCCATATCATTCCTCCGGTTTCCCTCCGGTACTGATGTAACATGATGCATATGCACAAAATTGTGTGAAACCAAATGAGCATGAATAAGTTATTGAATATCATTTGTCTTGTTTTTAGCATATATAGTGAATAAAACAGTTAGAACTCAGAACTCAGAACCATTTAACCATATATTACTTCATATTAACTGGTCAAATTCTCTGGAGGCAAATAACTTGCATGGTGAGTACAAATTATGACAAGGTATCAAATGCACGAGCCTCGCGTGCTACCTTAATGAAGACATCTTCCAATGTGGTGTCAGATAAACCCCATGCGAAAACAGTGAAGTTTCTTTTTGCAACTTCAACAGCTTGGAATATGTTCGCTATTTTAACATCCTCTTTTGGCAGCTCAAATTTCTGAGTACCAGAGAGATGGTATATCTTGTTGGCATTTGGGGTGAGACGTTGTACCATGTTCTCGACATCCTTCTCGTGATCGGAAGATGTTGTCATTGTGAACACATAAGTTCCTCCATATCTGCCTTTCAGCTATGATAAAACAACAGAAGTAGCAAAACAATTCAAGTTAAATTTTTGTTAAAAAAGAATACATGGTTTAAATTTACACTTTCTATTTGGCAGTAAATTGAAAAAACTGTGGAACTGTATCTAATCATCTTGGATTTTTTAAGTTGCATTCAAAATTGCATACATTAAACATATAATGACAAAAAAAATATCTTTTGCAATCTATATTTTTAAGTCCATACTAATACTCCTTCCAGTCCTTAATATAAAATAAAATTCAAAAAAGTTTTTGGTCCTATATATAAGAAAATGTCACAACTTTTTTAAGGTGTAGTTATTGTTTAAAAGACTTTTTATCCCTCATTTAATGTTTGCCTTTTTAATAGTCCAGTTCCACCTATTTAATAGTTTCATTTTGAAATATATTTTGATAAAGCATATCACTTGAGCAATGTACCTCCTTTGGATTTCCTACACACTGCAATCTTCCGTCTACGAAAATTCCTAATCGATCACACAAGGCCTCTGCCTCTTCCATTGAATGTGCTGAAAGCATAAAACACAGACTTATCAATCTATAAAACAAGCTGAAATATCTAAAGTATAAACTAGAAGCAAAATTTAGTGCTACAAAATCCATGAAAGAGTGAGTGTGATTACTGGTCAGAATGATTGCACGATCCTGTTTCGCAAGCCTGATAGCATTCCATAGGCAATTCCTAGAAGCAGGGTCTAATCCGGTACTTGGCTCATCCATATAAACAACCTAAATTTGAATTGTCATTTACAAAATACAAAAACTTGAATCTTCATATTTATTAAAAAAAGAATGAAAAAGGAAAATGATCAAATTGAGTTGAAAACAGAAACAAACTTTGGGGTCCCCAATCAATGAAATGGCAACACTAAGCCTCCTCTTCATCCCTCCACTGTATTTTCCAGCTTGTTTATCAGCAACCCCTCCATAGAAAAGGTTTAAAACCTTCAAAGATTCTTCTACTGCCTGCAACAATAAATTAGAAGCTAAACATTTACAATTTTCAAATTGCATCTTATATGCAATAATGTTTTATAAATCCATACTCTAAACAGAAAAATAAATAACAATTGCAGGAGAAAGATGTTACTAAATCACCTTAAAATTGATTCCTTCAAGCAAACAAAAAAATGTTACTAAAGCACCTAAATTTAATGTAATAATTAACTATCAATCCCACCTTTAATGCGATTAGTTATAACTAATTAAGGACCTAAACTTTCATTAAAAAGTAGGGTTTGATTATTTATCAATTGAAAAGAAAAAGGATAATCTAGGTCATCAATATCATGTGATTTTTCATGTAATGTCTTTCTCCAAGTAGGTTGGTTATCTTTGATTTTTTTTCCACATTTTTAAAAACACTTTTCTGAATAAAACTGAGTTGTTCCTTTGGTAATCTTAAAATTTAACAATGTAATAGTTTGTAGACAAAACTAATATGACGATATGGAGTGATGTTCTAGATATTGTTGTCTTCAAATGCACAACAATTACGAAAAACCAAAGTTCTAATTTCACTGCTCTTAATAACCTAAAACACATATTTATGCTGTGGAAGTACAATTTTTGTAATCCTAACATAGTTAGACTCCTAACAAGTATCTTAATATTTCAAACAGTGAGAACTTGTGTGGAATGAACTTACTTTAGTCAAGGCTGAACCTTGAAGATTTTTAAGTCTGCCATAGAAAAGTAGGTGCTCTCTGCCTGTCAAGCTTTCCCACAGCAAGCTATAGAATCATGAGAAAAAAAATTAAAAACTTCTTTCAATTGATATAAATATGATTTCAAGATAAACATAAAAATTGTAGGAAATTTCAGCTTACTCATGCTGTGGGCACACTCCCATGTTAGTATATATTGCTTTCATATGAGTTCTTATGTCCTGACCTTGAACATATGCCGCACCAGATGATGGTTCTGTGAGACCAATCATCTATAAGCACACATAAGCTGATTAGATTTATAAATTAAGGAGAAAAAAAATTGAAAGGATGAAACATGATTCATTGAAAATAGTAGACTTTCGTGATATACAATCATCTTTTTGTAAATATTTAAATTTCCAAAAATATGAATAAATTGAATAAAATCAACTTTTAACTGACCATACTAATAAAAGAACTCTTCCCAGCCCCATTAGGACCAAGCATACCAAAGCACTCCCCTCAAGGCACAGCAAGGAACATTTCTTTCACAGCAAATTTTCCTGGATTTCCATCCCGTCCTGGATAGAATTTTTTTAGGTCGTCGCAAACAATTGCATGATTAATGGTTGGTTCAAGAAGCAACTGCTGCACCTTCTCCCTCTTAAGACAAAAAGAAGAAAGCATTTAATACATTATGCATGAAAGTACGCCACACCTAGCAAACCAATTTTTTTTTTAAAATTATTTTGCTATTGGTCTAGTGCGCAACACAGTCAAATAAACACAGACACACATGGAGGGTTGCTATTGGCCTATTGGCCTGATGTTCCGAAAAAGGAAAAGATTGTTACCAAAAGGAAAGTTACTTGGTTCTCAAGTAGAACCCATAGCTATCCCAAGTTATTGGTGTTTTATAAATGATACCACTACTCCTCACTGAGGTGGCACATTTATTCAATACACATAAAGCTCACCTCTTGGATGACGTCCGCTTTCTCCATTTGCGCCGAAGCTTTTGACCCTTGCCTTTGAATACTTAGGTTAGTGATGCAGGTTGTTTTCTAAATCCTTTCAAGAAGAAACAAGGACTTTTTCCATTTCCTGTCGAGTTTACTTGATCGATGTAATAAGCAACAAAAATCAATATGACCCACTCAACAGACATGATAATTAAGACCTCTTTCATGCCACTGTCGCTATCGCTCAAATTCTGCCACTGCATACTACCGCCAAAGCTGGAAGACTGTCCAAACTCATACAACCCACGATATAAAGCAAACCCAGGATACAACTCCATACAAATGATCCATCCTCCTGCAGAAATAGCATAGGAAATAAACACACTAGAAGGTTAGAAGTTGGAAATAGAGGGCATGCGATACATCTAAAAATGACTGATATGAGATCTGTGTAAATAAAACTCCTAATCATTGTAATCAGAGCATTCCACATTTTTTTTTCTTTTAATTCATAGATAATCAAATTATTTCTGAATTATTCAGAAATACACTACACAACCTTAATTCCAACTTTGTATCAATCCAGAGAAACATAGCATTGCTAGTAAAAAAATGTCTAACTCTTTTCGTTCATTAGGATGCTTATATTATACTACTGTTTCCTGGTTTAAATGTACAGAGGCTCAAAGAATCACAAATAAATTCAGAAAGAACCTTCTTGTCTAGTAGTAGAATATGCTATACTAGGACACAGGTGGATGGACAAACACTGATAAAATAAGGTCCCGTTTGTTTTGGATTTTTTTGAAAACAAAATCTATTTTTTAAACCAAAAAATCACCTTTTTTTTTAATAGTGTTTGTTACAAATTTTTAAAACATCCTTTTATTTTATTTTATTTTATTCATAGTAGCTTTTCCAAAATCTTTTTTTTTTTCTTTTCGAAAAACAAAGAACTAAAGTGTAAGAGTTTCTAATCTTAAAAAAAAAAAAATTATCGTAGTAAACAAATGGAAATTAACTTCAACTTTCCTCAAAAACTCTATAAAAAAAATAAAATCATATGTATATAATGCACCCTATATCTTTTTAATGGTATTTTAACGCATTTCTGAAACTTTCTTAGCTCATTGCCTTTGTTTTCTTTATTCTTTGCCTCAAAAATTCAAAAGCACATAAGATTCAAAATCTTTTGGTGTTTCTGGATTTACAGGTTCTTCGCATCCGTTGTTTCTATTTACTTGCTGATATGGGATCGTCATTCTTCGAATTTGGGATTAAGATCTAACTTAACCCCATTAAACCAGCTTGTAAGGCGATGACTACTTAAACCTTAAAAATAATATCTATATCATATCTCTAATTGATGTGGACTGCATACCTAAAACGCGGATGGACGTGGGTGGAATAACATGGACCTCAAACAACCATTAGAGTTCGTAGTGTTTTGTAACATTTGGCAATGGCAAACTGGAAATGATGTTCCAGTTGACAGTCTATCTACAAGGTTGTGTTTGAAATTTTGGAAGTGATTTTATATGGTTTATGTAAAGATCATTGTCCTATCTAGACTTGCTTCTTTTCTATTAATTTTTGTGAATTGAAGAGTTAGGACACTAGAAAAGGAACCCCATTTAATTTATTGAGGACTCCATACCATGTTTTGGGATCGTACCAAGAAAACCAAGGGGGAGTACTAGTTGTCGAAGTTCTATGTTTTGACAGGCTGGTGTTCTTTGTTTTAAATTTAAAGGCTTACATGTAACAAGATTAAGCTCAATGGAAAGTATTAGGTAATATAATGGTTTATTAGTTGGGATCATGGATTTGAACTAATTAAAAATTGCTAGTGCTTGGCTTAATTAACAGTATATGAAAGGTGCATTCAGTATTATAACTTACTTGAAACTGATGATTCAAGAAATTTTTCGAAAAGATAGCTGCCTAATAGCCCAGTTGCAAAGACGCCTAAATATGCGATTACTGCAAATATAAAAAACACAATTCAGTAATGAGGAGATCTGAGAAAAGAAAATACTAATGCACCAATTATTATGAACAACTGGAAGTAGAAACAAACCTGCAGCGGTCTTAACATCTGACAAAAAGGAAGACAACAGAAATGCCATTGAAATTTGTAAGTTTAAATAGATGAAATAAAATAGGAATTGGATGGTGTAGTCATTCGAGCTGAAGAATTTTAATCCTGAAAATGAAGTGAGCAGCATCAGACAGGGTGAGAAAATGCAAAGAACAGAGAGTGAAATGGTTAAATTCTTACCTAAGGATGAGCCGAACATCACAAAACACAACATATAGATCGCTGATAATGCAAGAAAATAACCATATGTAATCAACCAATATGGCCCGTCACCAAGACCATGCATTTTCATCATGATTCTTAATTTTTGTTGCTTCTCATAAACCAGTGATGTCAGAATAACCTACATAAAATGCACATAGAGCTTAATTATGTTGAACAGATAAATACACTTGAACATATATTCTGTTGTGTTTGCATTATTGGATGTCAGATACAATTATTGACTTTGAATACGTGTCATATATTGTTCCATGAGCAGAAAATCCAAATAAAAAGTTTACTTTCATCATTTAGGGACATAAAAAATATCACAGCTATTTGAAAAATCAAAATTGACCATTAGCTACTTATTTCTTGATCATATATCTGTTCAGATATTTCTTTCTGCACTTACAGGAAAAAGTTGCAGGACGACCCATGTAAAGAACAGAACACCCATGATAGAAGCTAAGTCATACCCTCCAACCGTAAATACGGTATCATGTTTTGGCAGTTCCTTTACAAACTCAAATAAGATTTTGGTACCGGGTCCACGCAGAAACTGCAGGTAGGCATTTGATATCTGTATGCAGAATGATGCTAGATATCAGTCACTATTATCTTCCGAGCTTAAGATAAAGAAAGACCAATATATTTTTATAATAAAAAATTGGAAAATATATACTAAGGGGAATTATTATCATTACGTTAGGTTAGGTTAGGTAATTAATTATTTTTTTTGGTTACAAAAGAGGGACTAGGTAATTAAAATTTGACAGATACTACTCACACCCCAAAAAACACAAGTTACATTCCATAATGACTAATATACCCTTTAACTAAAATAAAAATTTTAAATTAATTTAAAATCCTTTAATCCATCGCTTAATCACTAAAACCTAAAAACGTAAACCTAATTCACATATTCCTCTTTCCAAACACTCACACCGTGTTTTTGAAACTTCCAAACCTAATTCACGTACCGCTCTTTCTCAAACTTGCGTGCACAAAGTCTCTTTGAAATCACATAAGTTGTAAATCCGTAAACTTAATTTACACTAACCTAAATTGAACATACGTAAACTTAATTTACATTAACTTTGATGAACGTACGTAAACTGAATTCACAATAACCTCTTATATACATACGTAAACTTAATTTACATTAACTTAAATTGAGCATAAGTAAATTGAATTTACATTAACCTAAATTGAACATATGTAAACTGAATTCACGCTAACCTCTTATATACATACGTAAACTTAATTTACATTAACTTAAATTGAACATACGTAAACTAAATTTACATTAACCTACACCATATACATACGTAAACTAAACTTACACTAATCTTTTATATACATACGTAAACTGAATTTACATTAACCTAAATTGAACATATTTAAACTGAATTTACATTAACCTACACTAACCTCTCATATACATACTTAAGCTTAATTTACACTAACATCTCATGTACATAAGTAAACTGAATTTACACTAACGTCTCACTACTTAAAATGAAATTACGGTTAACAGATGCATATCTCATACAAAAACAAACAATAAACAAATAGAAACTCATCGAAAATGAAATTCATAAAATTCACTAACATTTATGAATATAGTACAAATCAATGACAAAGATGTTGATTCAGATCTTAGTTGCACATCTATGGTGATTTATGGATGAAAGGGGGTGAAGGTTCAGAACGATCATAAAAGATGAGTTTCTAGAAATTTACATGAAGAGGACAATTTTAGTATTATTGTAAATTTTTAAATAAATTTGAATGTAACTAAAATTGTATGGGGTGAGACTAACATAAGTAAAAAGCCACGAATGATTAAAAACAAAAAAATACACCACTGTAACATTATTAATTCTTTTCCTTAAAAAGAATTTATTATTTTTCTGACGGAATTCTAACATTATTAGTATTTTGTTTTTTAAAATTAAACAAATGTAATTTCCATTCGGATTAGACGTATAGTATAAGATTTTTGTCCATGTTATGTATAAATATATATATATTTTTTTTTTAAGAAGAAGCTAAAATGAAATATAATAACCAAATCTTAGTTTCTCAAGCATAAGGAGTGTGTCAGAGAAGAACTAAGATAAAAGAAATATTATATATTTTATAGTACATTAGTTAAAACTTGATCCGTAAAAAAAAAGTTAAAACTTGATTTAATTGCAATTTTGCTCTCCTATTTTTACCATTTTATAGATTTGGACCCCTATTTAAAAATGTAACAGTTTTAGTCCTCCATCATATTTATTTTTAATCCCTCCATCATATTTTTGAACTAAATATAATTAGAGAAAAACTCGAAGTAAATTTATTTATTTATTATCTTTATTTTAAGGTTCTCAGATAATTTTATTTAAGACGTGTCGGGCACAAATATTGTATTCCTTTTTAATCAATTAAATTAATTTTTCCCTTAATTTTTTTAAAATATCTACAGTATCTGTTGTATAATATAAATAAATACCACATCATCATAAAAAAAAATGAATATACCATTATTTTAAAATACTACATCACCATCATTTTCTTTTGCTCGTCAAAAAAATAACCACCATCTTTTTAAGTAATTACTGTTTTTTTTTTTTTGACAAAACTAATTAGTGTTGCTTTTATTTTTACGGAATCAATAACAATTTGTCGAAAAAATCGATATAAAAGAAAAACTAGAGTAAGTATGCAGAGGCATACACATAAGTCCATAAATATTGGATCCTAAGAAAAGTAGATTGTGTGGCTTTATATATTGATATCTCATCTCGTCTAATACATATTATCTATCCCAATGGTTAACGTGTTGCGTCAGACATGCCTGCAGTGATGTTTGCTGCCGAGGATCTGCACCGCTAATTTAGTGGGTTGAATGTTACTTGACGATTTGTAATTAGACAGTATTTATAGGCTTAAATATGATAATCGTCTTGTAATTTGATCCAATTTTTGTTTCTGGAATTTTTTTTTTGTGAAATACATACATATAAAAAAAAAATTGTTTGAAAAAGATATCTGGCTCCACTATTCAGCTGATTTGACATGGTTTTGACCACGTGGCAGTTGCTGACTGTGCAACTTTTGCCACGTGGCGTGCCACATAATATTAATTTTTTAAAAAAAAATTAATTCTGAAAATTGTTTTAAAAATTAAAAAATAATAAAATAAATTTAAAAAAATTAAAAAACAATTTAAAAAATCTGAAAATAAATTTTAAAATAATTTTCTAATTTATTTTTTTGTATAATTTTCAAAATAAAATCTTTTTTTTTGCAAAATAATATATATTCAGAAATTTCTAAAAAAAATATTTTTTTTTTTAAAATTAAAATTTTCGTAGAAGAACAAGAAATTAGATTTTTTTTTTTTTAAATTATAACTTTTGAAAATATAATTGTCATTATTTTCGATTAATATATAATTTTCAAATTAAAAAAATCTATTTTTCGGAAATTTAATTTACACATTTTTTTTTCAAATTTTTTAATTTTAATAATTTTTATGTCAAAATATTTAATTTTTCAAATCTATTTTTCAAAGTTTTTTTTCCGAAAAGTATTTTCAGAATTTTTAAATTTTTTTAATTACGTGAACTGCCACGTGGCGAATAACATGTCAAGTCAGACATGAAGTGGGGCCAGAGACCTTTTTCAAACAATTTTTTTTTTACAGGGATGTATTTCAAAGTTTTTTTTACAGGAACGAAAAGCAAAACTGACCCAAATTACAAGAACAATTATCATATTTAAGCCGTATTTGTATGAGAAATTAGAATGAAGAGGGACACAATTTTGACCCTCATTTCTTCAAGTTTCTATGAGTTTAACAATGATATCAATCTAGGTTAGAATCCAAGAACCTACTTGACCAAAGAAAAAAAAAAAATCCAAGAACCTAGTATGTTTTTTTTTTTTCCTTCTTCACTTCTACTCACGTTCTTGTTTTTTTTTTCTTTCTCTCATGTGTCTCGATTATTTGTTTCCCAGTCCAGATTAATCTCTCATTCTTGTTCAATAGTCACATGTCTACCGAAAAGCTTGAAATCTTGGTGGTTCGCCTTAATGGCAAAAATTATTCAACTTGGGCATTCAATTTCAACATATTTGTTACAGGATAAGATTTGTGAGGTCATGTCAATGGCAACACTCCATTTCAAGATAAGGTTTGCACATGCCAAATGGGTAGTCAAAGATGGTCAAGTCATGTCATGGGTCCTTGGTTATGTTGTTCCCAACATTGTCCTGAATCTTCACCCTTACAAAACAGCAGCCACAATGTAGAATTACTTGAAGAAAGTCTACAATCAAAAACAACGCCGCTAGAAGATTCTAGGTTGAACACGACATAGATTTATTTAAACAGGATAGTCCCTCCATCTTTGAATTTTACTCTCAATTAATGAATCTTTGGGCTGAATGATATAGTTTATGCAGACTTGACTTATGAAGGTCTAAGTTATGTACAATATGTTCATGAAACTACTAAGCGAGATCAATTTCTTATGAAATTGAGATCTAAATTTGAAGGTATTCGGTCCAATCTCATGCATAGAAACCTTGTACCATCTTTGGATGCATGTTTCAATAACCTATTATGTGAAGAACAACGTATGCTGACACAATCCATCATTGAAGATAAAAAAATCATCTACTGTTCCAGTGGCACGATGAAAGTCAAGAAGTCATGACATACGTGTTGTTCAATGTTTATGTTATTGGGACATTATGCTTCAAACTGCCCAAATAAAGTCTGCAACTACTGCAAAAAAAAAAAAAAAAAAAATGGATATATTCTTAAGGAATGCCCAATGAGGCCACCAAAGAGAAATGTCACAACTTTTACAGCCTTGGTTGGTTCATCTATTCCTAGCATTTCAGCGAATCCAACATCGGTTCAACAAAATGCTCCTACTACTACTTCAACAATGATTCCTATAATGGCTCAACAAATGATCATTTTTGCATTCTCTGCTCTAGGATTCTCAAGTAAATCTTCTTCCTCTTGGTACTTTGATTCAGGGGCTTCCAACCACATGAACGGCAATGCCCAATTTCTTACTAATATAAAAAAAATATTTTAGAAATCTCAAGATGCATACTGCTGATGGAAATCAACTGCCAATCACAACCACTGATGATATTTCTTCACCTCTAACAAACTTTTTTGTCGCTCCTGGTCTCACTAGTAATCTCATTTCAGTTGGTCAATTAGTTGAGAATGATTGTCAAGTACAATTCTCACAATTTGGTTGTCTTTTGCAAGATCAACAACCAGGGAAGATAATCGCGAAGGGGCCTAAGGTTGGACGTCTTTTCCCAATCGAGTTCTCATTGCCTCTAAGTCTTTATTTGCCTTTAATTTTCTGTAATTATGCTATTGTTGATTATCAAGTGTGGCATAAGCGCCTTGGACATCCAAACACAAATGTACTTCATGACTTGCTAAAATCTAATTTTCTTGAAAATAAACACAATTCATCTCTTAATTTTATTCATTTTGATTGTAATCCTTGTAAGCTTGGTAAAAGTAAAACTCTGCCATTTCCAACACATCAGTCTAATGTAACACAACCTTTCAATATCATTCACAGTGATGTTTGGGGTGTGGCACCAATTTTATCTCATGCTAATTACAAATATTTTGTAAATTTTATTTCCGATTATAGTTGTTTCATGTGGGTCTATTTTCTGCGATCAAAAGGCGAAGTCTTTTCCACTTTCAAATTTTTTCATGCTTATGTCTAGACCCAATTTTCATCAAAAATAAAAATACTTCGCTCTGACAATGGGGGGAATACATGTCACACTCATTTCAAGCATTTTTGCAATACAATGGTATTATATCTCAAAGATCATGCCCCTCAGCTCCACAACAAAATGGGGCAGCGGAAAGAAAAAAACCGCCATTTGCTTGATGTTGTTCACACTCTTTTGTTGAAGTCTCATGTGCCTTCACGATTTTGGTGTGAAGCCCTTTCCACCGCAATCCATCTTATAAACAGAATTCCATCTTCATCAATAGGCGATGAATCCCCTTTCACTTGGTTATATGGTCACCCACCAATTACTGCACTGTTTGTATCTTCTGTTGTGTGTGTTATGTTCATCTTCCTCCATAATCTGTTGAATGTGCTTTTCTCGGATATTCTCCTCATCAAAAGGGCTTTCTATGTTATGATCCTAACCTTCGTAGGATTCAGGTATCTAGAAATGTCATATTTCAAGAAAATAATTTTTTATTTGCATCACATCATGACCTTGTCTATTCTCCAGTTTCTGTTTTGCCATTGTTTTCTAACTCTCATTCAGGTCAACAATCATATAAACCTCTCTTGACCTACAAAAGACGTAGTACTGCCACTCATGGGGGACCTCAAGATAATTCCTTGGTTGCTAGTATAGTAGAAGAACCATAACCAGCTCCTCTACGATGCAACTCACGTGAAAGTAATCCCCCATAAAGTTATATCAAATGCGTGATAGCATCATTATCTTCTATTCCTATTCATTCCTCTTATAAACAGGCCACGAAGAATGATTGTTGGCAAAAAGCTATTGAAACTGAACTTCTTGCCTTAGAAGAAAATAAAACATGGGATATAGTTCCATATTCCTCATATTTTAAACCTTTAGATATCAAGTTTGTGTTCTCTTTAAAGCTGCGTTCAGATGGATCCATAGATCGTTACAAGACTTGTTTAGTTGTGCTTGGAAATAAGCAATAATATGGAATAGACCATGATGAGATGTTTGCTCTGGTTGCCAAGATGACAACCATGGACACTATTCTTGTTATTCTTGTTTATGTGGATGACATTGTCGTGACTAGTTCTGATCAAGATGATATTTCTAGGATAAAAAACTTGTTGCATTCAACTTTTCATATGAAAGAGTTAGACCATCTCACTTATTTCTTGGGCTTAGAGGTGCATTATCACCATGAAGGTGTTTTTCTAAAGCAACAAAAGTATATTTAAGACTTGGTCCAGCTAGCTGGACTCACAAATGCAACCCCTATTGACACTCACATTGAAGTTAATGTTAAATATAGAAGAGATGAAGGTGACCTTCTTGATGATCCCACTCAATATCTCAAACTGGTGGGAAGTCTCATTTATGTAACTATCACTCACCCATATATTTCTTTTCTTGTACACACAGTTAGTAAGTTCATGCAAGCTCCACGACATTTCCATCTTTCAGCAGTACAACGAATCATTAGATACCTCCTTGGCACCCTAAAGTGTGGTTTATCAATCAAACTCCAAGCATATAGTGATGCCGATTGGGCTGGCTGTACATTCACAAGAAAATATACTATTTGGATGGTGTATGTTCTTAGGAAATGCTTCTATTTCATGGAAATGTAAGAAGCAAGATTCAGTCTCAAAGTCATACACTGAAGCAGAATATTGCGCAATGTCTGCCGCTTGTTTTGAAATAATATGGTTGTGTGGTCTTCTTATAGAGCTTGGATTCTCTCAAGAACAACCGACTCCACCGCATGCTGACAACACCAGTGTCATTCAGATTGCAGCAAATCCAGTTTACCATAACGCACGAAACACATCGAGGTTGATTGTCACTCTATTCGAGAAGTCTATGATCGAGGAATCATCAATCTACCACATGTCTCAACATATGTTCAAATAGTTGACATTTTTACTAAAAGTTTGACACGTCCGCGGTACAATTTTCTACTTGGCAAATTGATGCTTGTTGGGGGGGGGGGGGGGGGGGTGTATGAGATTGTACATTTATTTGTAAGAGTCAAATAATAATCATTCTCTTAATTAGCTGTAAATGTACATACAACAATTTAGCTAATTTCGTGGGTTGAAAGTCAACTTGACATTACATTGTATTTATATGAGAAACCACAATGAAGTGGGATATAGTTTTGACCCTCATTTCTCAAAGTTTCTCTGAGTTTAACAATTAGTATTAAAATTTGTAATATAGTAAGTCAATGTTGTATGTACATCATACCATGATCATAGTTCCACTAACTTTTTCCATTCAAATTATGCATTTTGAAAGTTGTATTGTAATAAGTGAGCAAGTTTTTTTGCCAGTCAAAATCTATTCCTATGCTAATGAATCAAGTACATGTTTTGACTTAAGTGTTTATAGAAAATAAAAAAATTGAAAAATCTGTAGCAAATAGAGCTGTCAAAATGGATCGGCCCGTTTAGCCCGATTAATTATAGGGTTTGGGTCTTAAATATTGAGCTCGAATTTTAATAGGGCTTTTTAGCCCGGCCCTAAAAAGCCTGCTACCCGTTAGGGCTAGCCCGAACGGGCCGAGGGTAGCCCGCTAGCCCGCATAACAAAAAAAATCCTATAAATTATATATATTTTTCAAATAATTCTTTACTTATTTGATTATCAAACTAATAAATAAAAGTGAAAATTCAATGAATTAACATAAATATACATGTAATATAAAATTATATCTACTCTTTTCGTTATTTATAATTTTAAAAATCGAATATATAAATATCTATAACCATAACGTATCTAATTTATTTAAAATTGCTTTCCTCGCCGTTTTAGTTTACGACGTTTCTACGAAAATGTTTACAATTTATTTTTGTTCTAGGCATTATTTAAACATATTAAAAATGTTATATATATATATATATATATAAAAAAAATTTATAGGAGTATTTTATAGTACTTTTAAAAAAAAAATACATAATTTTTATTATGGGCCGGCCCGTGTAGGGCCGGGCTCGGGTAGTATGGTAGTATATTTCAAGCCCGTTTTTCAACCGGGCTTTTTGGTCCGGTCCGATAAAGGCTGCCAAGTTGCATGTTCTTTTTAAGCTGCAATTGAGTTTTTCGTTTTTAGGTATTTAGGATAACAATGGCAAGGAATATGCAACAATTAAAACAGGTTTTAGATTTATACCAGATTTACAAAACGGGGTTTAATCTCCGACTTTGTAACACGACCCATTACGGTTGAGTTGTACCATAAAGCGATATTGAAACCATCCTCATTTGAATTTAGAAAATCAAAAGCTGTCAAATAACAATATATAAAAAGGAGTATTAACTTCCGCACATTATGCATATTGAAACATTTTGTAAAATTTTTTTATGTATGTTGAAACATAATGATAAAAGTACCTGAAACCACCCCATTGACCTGCCTTTTATACAACTCATTGTTGATATCAGAAGAACTGTTACGCCAAAGATTAATAACCTGACCACAACTGATTCCTATATCAAATGGAAATAAATTCAAAATCATTAACGATTACAAAACTCCAAATTTTATATAGCATTTTACTCTCCATCATTTGTAAATATATAGAAGCAATCTTTTAGGTGTGAGCTTTTATTGGCCACAACTGTCCATAAGTTATTATCACTGAACAGGTGTGTGCGCTTACAAATTTTGAACATTAATTTTATATGCTCTTTTTTTCTGATTTCCAAGCTGTTCAAAACAGAACTGAAGACTTGGTTCAAGTCAACAACCACAAGAATAAAATATCAAATGTCCCCCCTCCTCACAGATAGCAGAAATTGTCAAGCATTTTGCAGCCATAAGGACATACTTCCATATAAACACATCCAGTCCTGTGTCTACACGGCTCATGGAAACATAAAGAATGGCACATCGGATTGTCAGTTTCCATTATAAAATAGTTTGTACAGAAACACCTGTTGATTCAATTTCATATCCGTTATCATACATAGACATTACAATGTTCCGTACCTATCAGGTTAGGAAATGAGAATCCAGAATTGTTTTGAGGGCACTGAGTTTGTAGATAAAAATTGGGAAGACTGGGACCCGGCATCGACAAAAGAGCAGGATCAAAATTTATTTTTTTATTTTTTTTGAGAGGAGAATCAGTAACATTGTTGTCCTTAGGTGGTGGTTGAAATCCCTACATTATTTTCAAAGTTCCACCACCAACAACAAAATCCACATAAATAATTAGACTAACAAATAACATTTAAATTCTAGACAGACAAATAAATACTCTTATCTGTTGCAAAAAGAAACTCACCAGCACAATTTCAGAGTCATTCATAATTAAGGCACTTGGGAACATTTTGTCAGACACAGCTGCGCAAAAAAAAAAAAAGTAAACCTGAAGCAAAAGAAATTCTATAAGCATAAATTTGTTTTGTTCAAATATAATTTTAGCCATGCGATTATAGCGGTTTTTGGTGTTAGTCCCTATAAGTTTTCTTGTTTAGATTTGGTCTCTACAAATTCAAAAACCTTTACTCGTAGTCCCTGATGTCAACTTATTGGGCCACGTGGTCAGATTTTATTGAACCACACATTTATGACTTCAAAAAAGACTTGAAAAACAATAAAACCATTGGGACTAAAATAATTTTTAAATGAAATTGATTTTATATGTTCATACATGGTTTTAAATTGCAGTTTGCAGACATAAAGGGTTTTGAGATCTCAGGAAAGGCATATCACGGCCACAATTTTGACGGCACGCCACATTTTCCTATATTTTACCGCAATTAAAAGTTTCTCAACCTAACCACAACCGCAATTTAAAATCATGTATCATCTAAATTACTTTTTCCTCCATAATGAATTTTAGCTTGAAGTTGAGATTGAATTCAAATTAATATTTTTGAAATCAATTTGAAATTAAAGACAGAGGAAGCCATTGAAATTTGAAAAACAATAATAACAAAAAACATCATACTCTGTGCAAAGGATTGATTGTCAGCTGTGAAGATTATGTTAAAAGGACATGCGCCATTTTTCTTGCACAACCCGGCAGGAAGTTGCAAGAGAGGAGGCAATTCTTGTGGCCTACGAACAGCACATTGTGCCATGTCGCAAATCTTGTTTTTTTGGTTACATGTTTTTTTGTTGTCGGGACACATAAAGTCCGTTTTTGGAAGAACTTCGTCGAACAAATATTGTGCAACAGTAAGCAAAACACAAAGGATCACGGGGAATAGAATCAACCGAATGTTGGCCTTCTTGTTCCGTTTCTGTACAACAACAAAAAAACGTGGAATACATTCCGTGAGGTGAATAATTGAATTGTAAATGATAATTAAACGATAATAATGATGAATAATGGATTGTACCTGGAAGGTTAAATTCTTCCTGAGAAGACCGTTGGTTTGAGTCCAGAAGCTGGAAGAATTTACCAGCTTCCTGAGACGCGTGCATGCCATTCTTTTTGTCTTGCTTTTCTCAGCCAACGTCGTAAACACTCTTACGTTATAATATTGTATATTGGAGATTTTGGAGGAGTTCAGCGTTGTTGCATTACAGCTCAAAAATAGTAATAAAACAGACAAGTTTATGTTTGTATTCATTAACTTTTTTGACGACTTCAATCATAACGGTCCGGAAAAATATAACAATATACTTTTTCTCGTCATTTTAACTAAAATAAAATTGTTTTTAAAATGAATGTCACTTTCAATTTTCAATATAACTTTTTCTTTTCAATTGTACCATTCAATTAATAATATATACATTACTTCCAAAATATTATTTTATCTTTAATGGAAAACAAATCAATAGTTGATTAGGACAATTTGGTAAAATAACAATTCTTTTTTTTTAATTAATATATTTCTTAATATGTGTGTAAAAACCTTAAACGATACATATTTTGAAATGGGTTAATAGCGCTTTTCGCCCCTGTAATATATGTCATTTTTTGTTTTCACCCCTATAAAATTTTCGGTTTGATTTGCACCCTCGTAATTTTTTTTCCCCATAATACCCCCTCCCCATCCAACACAGCAAATTCGCTTACGTGACGATGATTTGACAAATTTTTTATTTTTTTAATAGGCCACGTGTAAAAAAAATTCCACATCATATTTTATTTTTAAAATATTTGAAAATTAAATTTAAAATATGCAAAGTTATTTTGGATTGTGAACCAATCACCTCTTAGTTATAATCTGATAAAGAGTAATATTTTATGTGAGAAAGACCACTAAAAGTAAGGCTTTTTTTTTTTTATACTTTACTGTAAATTTTATTTTATTTTTATTATTTTGTTTAGGGGTGTATGTGTAACGCTTCAGTTGACACAATATTTAACATTCTTATTTAGGACGTGCAGTTAAATGAGAATTTCTTCATTTAGCAGAAAATAGTCAACTTTGGAGTTTATTGTTCCCAAAAATATTCACAAAACACTTAAAATTCCAAGTGGAAGCATCAGAAAGCTGACTTTCACATGGTCTTCATGTTCACCAGAAAACAGTGAAAGGTGTTCTACTCTTCTTTGTGAAAGTAGCTAGTTTGTTACACTAAATGAAATATAGCTAATAGAAAAAGCAGACTTGAATGGTTGTTATACTTGTTGTTTACGTCATCATCAAAGCAAATTATCTGGAGGAAAATCAACCCAATGTTTGTTAATCGGATTTGCAAATCCACATTTAATATTTTTCTTTTCGCGATAAAATACAGATATATTACTTAACCAAGCATAGTGAGTAAAATTATGACAAGGTATCAAATGCCTCAGCCTCGTGTGCTACCTTAATAAAGACATCTTCTAATGTGGTGTCGGCTAAACCCCATGCAAAAACAGTGAAGTTTCTTTTTGCAACTTCAACAGCTTGGAATACATTCGCTATTTTAACTTCCTTTTTTGGCAGCTCGAACTTCTGAGTGCCAGAGAGACGGTATATCCTGTTGGCATTTGGGGTGAGACGCCGTATCATGTTCTCGACATCCTTCTCGTGATCAGAAGATGTTGTCATTGTGAACACATAAGTTCCTCCATATCTTCCTTTCAGCTATGACAAAACAACAGAAGTAGAGAGAAAAAAAAAGTCAAACAATACAAATTTTAAATTTATGTTAAGAAAAAAATACATGGTTTAAATTTGCACTTTCTATTTGACAGTAAATTGAAAAAACAGTGGAAGTGTATCTGATCAGCTTGGATTTTTTAGTTGCATTCAAAATTGCATACATTAAACAGATAATGTCTTTTGCAATCTATATTTTTAAATCCATACTAATATTACAGACCCCCTGCAGTTAATGATTCCTACACTCACACAGTCAGCATGGCACAGTTTGATTTGGATTGATTGGCTCAAATTTTGATTGAGTATTTAAATTATTTCTAAACCTGATTTTTAAACTCAAAATTTGAGCCATCCAAACAAGATCTGACATTGTTGAGCTAATCAATGTGTGTTATCCCTGACTACGGGGAATCCGAATCAGTAAATTAACAGTTTGTATGTGAACCCATTTAACAGTTTCATTTTGAAATACATTTTGAGAAAGCATATCAGTTTAACAATGTACCTCCTTTGGATTTCCTACGCACTGCAAGCTACCGTCGACAAAAATTCCTAATCGATCACATAAGGCTTCTGCCTCTTCCATAGAATGTGCTGAAAACATAAAACACATATTTATTAATACATATGTAGAGAGAAAAAGAAAGAACACATTCAAGTTGTTATGTAACAAATAATAAAACAAGCTAAAATATCTAAAGTATAAACTAGAAACAAAATATAGTGCGACAAAATCCATGAAAGAGTGTGTGAGATTACTGGTCAGAATGATTGCACGATCCTGTTTCGCAAGCTTGATAACATTCCATAGGCATTTCCTTGAAGCAGGGTCTAATCCAGTACTTGGTTCATCCATATAAACAACCTAAATTTGAATTGTCATTTACAAAATACGAAAACATGAATCTCCTTTTTTTATTAAAAGAAATGAAAAAGATCAAATAGGGTTGAAACAAAAACAAACTTTGGGGTCCCCAATCAATGAAATTGCAACACTAAGCCTCCTCTTCATCCCTCCACTGTATTTTCCAGCTTTTTTATCAGCAACCCCTCCATGGAAAAGGTTTAAATTCTTCAAAGATTCTTCTACTGCCTGTAACAGTAGAATGCAAGCTAAATAGTTACGATTTTACCTTTCAAACAAATGGCAGCTAAAGAGGAAGTTGTTCAAAATACATCTTAACTGCAATTATCTTTTACAGATCCGTACTCTTCACAGAATAATAAGCAATAAAAATTGCAGGAGAAACATGTTACTAAAGGACCTAAAATGTGTTTTGTCTTCTCCACATTTTTTTAAATACTTTATTCTGAATCACGCTGAGATGATTCATAGGTAATCATAAAAAACCCGTTCCTTTATTGGTTTATTATAAAATTACAGGGTCCTTGAACAAACCTGAACAATTTAATAGTTAGTAAGTAGAAAATTGGCATGAAATACATACTGTTGTGTTAAAATATCACACAAGAGTTATGAAATACCAATTTCTAATTTCATTGCTCTAACTAACCTAAAACACATAATTAAACTTTGAAAAGTACAATATGTATAACTTTTTTAAAAAATATAAAAAACTAAACTAGTCCACCGAAATTGGCACAGGGGAGAATCGAACCTAAGACCTTGAGGAGGAGCACACATCAAGGACTCAAGCCAACACCATCAGGCCAACCCAAGTGGGTTACAATTTGTATAACTTAGCACTCCTAACATAATCAGACTCCCAACACAATGATAATAATCTTAATATTTCAAACAGTGAGAACTTGTGTGGAATGAACTTACTTGAGTCAAGATTGAACCTTTAAGATTTTTCAGTCTGCCATAAAAAAGTAGGTGCTCTCTACCTGTCAAGCTTTCCCACAGCAAGCTATATAGTATCACGAGAAAAAAAAATTAGAAACTTCTTTCGAATTATACAAATTTGATTTCAGGAAAAACATAAACATTGGAGGAAATTTCAGCTTACTCGTGCTGTGGGCAGACTCCCATGCTAGTATATATTCCATCCATATGAGTTCTTATGTCCAAGCCTTCAACATATGCCGCACCAGATGTTGGCTTTGTCAGACCAATCATCTATGAACACACATAAGCTGATTAGATTTATAAATTAAGGAGGAAAACCATTCAAAGGATGAAACACGATTTATTGAATCCCCGTAGAATTCCGTAACACTAAAGTGAGCGTATCAGAGGTCCATATATCCTTATGTGTATGGACCAAGCATCTTTTAGAATACATGTAATTTTCCAAAAAAAATATGAATATATTGGTTAAAATCAACATTTAACTGACCATACTAATGAAAGAAGTCTTTCCAGCACCATTAGGACCAAGCATACCAAAGCATTCCCCTCGAGGCACAGCAAGGAACAACTCTCCCACTGCAAATTTCCCTGGATTTCCATCCCTTCCTGGATAGAACTTTTTTAGGTCGTTGCAAACAATTGCATGATTAATGGTTGGTTCAAGAAGCAACTGCTCCACCTTCTCCCTCTTAAGACAAGAAAAAGAAATCATTTAATACATTATGCATCTAAGTAAGTCACATATGACAAACCAATTTGTTCATCTCCAATGCTGAATATGTTAAGAACTAGTGACAATTTATTACAAAACTGATTCTCCAAAAAAGGAAAGTTATTTGGTTCTCAATTAGAATCCATACCTAGCTGTCCCAAGTTATTGATGCTTTGTAAATCATACAACTAACACTCCTCACTCAGGTAACACATTTATTCAATACACATAAAGCTCACCTCTTGGATGACATCTTCTTTCTCCAACTGTACCAAAACTTTTGACCCCTGCCTTTGAATACTGAGCTTCTCGAATGATGGAGGTTTTTTCTGAAATCTTTTCAAGAAGAAAAGAGGACTTTTTCCACTTCCTGTCGACAATACTTGATCGATGTAATAAGCAATAAAAAGCACTACTATCCACTCAACAAGCATGATAATTAAGACCTCTTTCATGCCATTGGTGCTATCGTTCAGATCCTGCCACAGCATACCACCAGTCCCCGAATTACTAGAAATGGTGGCAGCAGACTGTGCAAATTCATATAACCCACGATATAAAGAAAACCCGGGATACAACTCCATACAAATGATCCATCCTCCTGCAGAAATAGCATAGAAAATCAACATGCTAGAAGGTTAGAAACTGTCAAAGAGGCATGTGATACATCTAAAAATGACTGATATGAGATCTATGTAAAAAAAACTACTAATCATTGTGATCAGAGCATTCCAGTTTTTCTTTTTTCAATTCATAGATAATCAAATTATTTCTGAATTATTCAGAGATACGCTACACAACCTTAATTCCAACTTTTTGCATCAATTCAGAAAGAACTTTCTTGTCTGGTGGTAGAAGATGTTACTAGGAAAAGGGTGGAGGTACAAGGAAGCAAAGAAAGAAAAAATCATGAAATAAATGGTTTATATCTTCAATGGTATTTTAGTACATTTCTGAAACTTTCTTAGCTCAGCGCCTTTGCTTTCTTTATCTCAGCATTGATTTTTCCATTCAGTCCCTTCTAATATTCTTGCTAAGGGCATAAGTACAGAAGATTCAATATCTTTTGGTGTTTCTGAATCTTATGTGTGCTGCTCATCCGCTGTCTCTATTAACTTGCTGATATGGGATCATCATTCTTAGAATTTGGGCTTAAGATCGAACTCAACCCTATTAAACCAGCTTGTAAGGCGAGGACTACTTAAACCTTATAAGCATTACATATGTCATATCTCTAATTGATGTGGACTCTCAACACTCAGGACTGATCATCTAGTTTTGTATTATAAAAAGAAAAAGCAGCATGTGAGACCCGAAAAAAATCACGAGTTCCCATCAGAGTGTTTGGATAAACAACTTATTTGCAGCTTATAGCACAAGCACTTGTCATGATAAGTGCTTATGCATAAGCTATTTTTATAGAAAAAGGTAAGATAACATTAAATTGTTTTTATAAGCTAAATTGTAGAACTTATGCAAATAAGTTGAAAAAAGCTTATGAAAATCGTCATAATTTCTTTACACAATTTCTCCCAAACAATCTCACAAAACTTTTGCCAGTAGACAAGCTCAAATATGCCAATCCAAACAAGTCCATGCTAGCATTTGGCAATGGAAAACAGGCAATAATATTCTAGTTGCTAGAGTATCTCTACGTGGCTGCGTTGAAAATTTTGGAAGTAATTTTATATGGCCTATGTGAAGATCATTGTTCTATGAATTTATTGAAGAGATAGGACACAAGGAAAGAACCCCCCATTTAATTTATTGAGGACTTTGTACCATGTTTTGAAATCGTACAATGGACACAGACAACATCTGTGAATCAGGGGGAGTGCTAGTTGTCAAAGTTCTATGTTTTGACAGGTCGGTGTTCTTTGCTTTAAATTTAAAGGTTTACTTGTAACAAGTTTAAGCTCAATGGAAAGTATTGGTCAATATAAGGTTTATTAGTTGCGAACTTTGATTTGAACTAAAAAATGCTAGTGCTTGGCTTAAATAATAGTATATGTTGATGCATTCAGTCAAATAACTTACTTGGAAATGATGTAGCTTCAACAAAATTTTGGAAAAGAAAGCAGGCTAATAGCCCGGTTCCAAAGACGACTAAATATGCGGTTACTGCAAATATCAAAAACACAAGTCAGTAATGAGATCTGAGAAAAGAAAATACTAATACACCCATTATTATGAACAACTTCAAGTAGAAACAAACCTGTAGCGGTCTTAACATTTGAAAAAAAGGAAGACAGCAGAAATGCCGTTGAAATTTGTAAGTTTACATAGATGAAATAAAACACGAATTGGATGCTGTAGTCATTCAAGGTGAAGAATTTTAATCCTGAAAAGGAAATCAGCAGCATTAGACAGAACGAGAAAATGCCAAGAACAGAGAATGAAATAGTTATATTCTTACCTAAGACTGAGCCGAATATCACGAAACACAATATGTAGATCACAGATAAGGCAAGAAAATATCCATATGAAATCAACCAATATGGCCCGTCACCAAGACCATGCATTTTCATCATGATTCTTAATTTTTGTTGCTTCTCATAAACCAGTGATGTCAGAATAACCTGCATAAAATGCATATATAGAGTTTACTCGTGTTGAAGAGATAAATACACTAAAACATTTATTCTGTTGTGTTTGATTATTGGATGTTAGATACAATTGTTGAAATTGAATACTAGTCATGTATTGTTCCATGAGCAGAAAATCCAAATTGAATTGAAAGTTTACTTTCATCATGGCTGCAGACATATATAAAGGTGATTTATGGACAGCAAGAATATCAGAGCTATTTGAAAACTCAAAATTGGCCATTAGCTACTTATTTCTTGCTGATATATTTGTTCAGATATTTCTGCACTTACCGGAAAAAGTTGCAGGACGACCCAAGTAAAGAACAGACCGCCCAGGAGAGAAGCTAACTCAATTCTAAATACGGTCTCAGGTTTTGGCATATCCTTTACAAACTCAAATAATATTTTGGTACCGGGTCCACGCAGAAACTGCAAGTAGGCATTTGATATCTGTATGCAGAATGATGCTAGATATAAGTCACTGTTATCTTCCAGATTCAGATAAAGAAAGACCCATATATTCTTATAATAAAAAGTGGGAAAATGTATACAAGGAGGAACTATCATTATGTTAGGTAAGTAAAATTTAGTGATGCAATTAGTGTTAAAATTTGCAATATAGTAACTCAATGCTGCATCTACATCATGATCATGGTTTCACTAATTTCTTCCATTCAAATTATGCATTTTGGAAGTTGTAATAACTGAAGAAGTTTTTTTGCCAGTCCAAATCTATTCCTATATGCTAATGAATCAAGTACTACATATTTTGGCTTAATGTTTATATAACAAAAACTACAAACAAGCCTTATTCCACTAAGTGGAGTCGGCTACAAGAATTAAACAACACCATAATGCTCCATCATATACCATATTTCAATCCAAGTCATATCTCTAGATCTTTCATAATAGTTTCCCTTATAGTTTTTCAAGGTCTTCCTTTGCCTCTAGTGTTTTGACTACGCTCCATCTTACTACAAAATCTACAGCTCTTCTCTATACATGCCCAAACCATCTAAGCCTGGTTTCCACCATCTTTTCTATAGATGTTAATTTTCACTCTAATGTAGCCATTTCTAATCTTATTCCATCTAGTCTTACCACACATCCAACACAACATCCTCATTTCTGCTACACTTAATTTATTTTCTCCTTGGTTCTTCACAGCCCAACACTCAGTCCCATACAACATCGCCGATCTTACTATTGACCAATAAAATTTTCCTTTCAACTCGATAGGGAATTTCATATCACATAAAACACCTGAGACCCTCTTCTGTTTCAACCAACCAACTTGATCTGGAAAAAAAAATATATACATACCGGTGCTAGCTCTTGGATGTGTTCACTTACAAGTACATCCAAACTAAAGTAAAAAATAAGGGCTTAGGATTGACCCTTGGTGCAATCTTGTTGTTATGATAAAATCGTCGGTGGCCCTACACTGCATCCTTACACTAGTCGATGTCCTCTCATACATATCCTAGATAGCTCGAATATAGACATTCCTAACCCCTTTCTTCTCTAAGGCTTTCCACAAAATCTGTCTAGGCACTATCATACGCCTCCTCCAAATCAATGAAAACCCCTTTTTAATGTTTATATAAAAGTGTAAAATTGATAGATCCATAGCACAGACTACTAAGTTGCATGTTTTTTTAAGCTGAGGATGAGTTTTCTGTTTCCTCATTAATCCCTAATATGCAACAATTAAAATAGGTTTTAGATATATACCAGATTTACAGAACGAGGAATCCGCAACAATGTAGTTGAAGGAGAATGTATGCCACGACTGAAGACTGACTTGTACCATACAACAATGTCGAATCCATCCTCATTTGAATTTAGAAAATCAAAAGCTGTCAAAACAATATATAAAAACTGAGTATTACCTTCCACGCATTATGCCTATTGAAACATAATGATAAAAGTACCTGAAGCGATCTCATTGGTCTGTCCTTTATATAACTCATTGTTGATATCAGAAGAACTGTTACGCCAAAGATTTATACCTTGACCACATCTGATTTCTACATCAAATGGAATTAAATTCAATCATCAACAATTACAAAACTCCAAATTTTATATAGCATTCTACTCTCCATTATTTGTAAATATATTGAAACAATCTTATACTGTGTGAGCCTTTATTGGCCACAAGTTATTATCATTGCACAAGTGTGTGCACTTGAAAATTTATGACAAAGTTTGAACATTAATTTTTTATATGCTCCTTTTTTATGATGTCCAAGCTGTTCAAAACACAAAGGAAGACTTAGGTTCAAGTCAACAACCACAAGAATAAAAAATATCAAATAGCCCCCCTCCTTACAAACAGAAGGCAAGGATTTGAAAAGCCTGTGATGAGCCTACAGATATATGTACTCACTAACAAACTATTTTATTTTTGGTCTAAAACTAACAAACTATCTGAATAATTACATTTCTGTCAGCGTGCGTTTCAATGTTTTGTGAAACACATAAGAAACAAAAGAGATTGATTGCATACATCATATCTCAATGTTATTGTTAATGCAAACATATATATGATATATCATTTGTAACCAGCAATTGTCAAGCATTGTGCAGCCATAAGGACATATTTCCATATAAACACATCTAGTCCTGTGTCTACACGGCTCATGCTAACATACAGAAACACATGTTGATTCAATTTCAATTTCATTTCTGTTATCATTCATAGACATTACAAGGATGTCCCATACCTTGTTGTGAAGTAATGCCTGCCATCTGGTAAGGAAATGAGAATCCAGAGTTGTTCTTAGGGCACTGAGATTGTAGATAAAAAATGGGAAGACCCGACATAAAAGCTGGTTCAAGAAAATTGTTGTCCTCAGGATATGATTGAGATCCCTATATTATTTGCACAGTTGCACCAACAACAACATAATTCACAAAAATAAGTAGACTAATAAATAAAATTTAAATTCTAGACAGACAAATAAATACTTCTAAGTTGCAAAATAAAAAAAACTCACCAGCACATTTGATGACAAACTACCCATGATATCAGCGTAATCCACAGTAGGGGCACTTGGGAACATATTGTCAGTCACGCCTATGCAAAGAATAAACAAGTAAATATGAGGCAAACAAACAAGGCAAAGTGCATGTTAGGTTTCACTTATACAATAGGCAAAATTTGATTTTATATGTTAACACATGGTTTTAAATTGCAATCCTCAAACATAAAGGGTTATGAGATCTGTTCACCGGCATCACAAATTAATTCATTTACTCAAATTATTATCAGTATTTTGGAAATCAACTTAAAACTAAACACACAAAACAATTTAAATTTGAAACATAATAATAAGAGGAAAAAAAACATGTTATATACTCTGTGCAAAGGAGTGATTGTCGGCGGTGAAAAGCATGTTAAAACGACAGGAAGCATTTTCCTTGCACAACACAGTAGGAAGTTGCAAGAGAGGAGGCCATTCAGGTGGATGAGGAACAGGACATGTTAGAAGTTGATTCTGATTAGAATACTGGACCCCACAAACCTTCTCCGAATCGTTACATGTTGTTCTTTTGTTAGGACATGCACAACCACATTTAAAATCCGGTGTATCCAATAGAGAGTCTATTAAATGTTGAAGAACAACAAGCAAAACACATAGTATCAACGGTAACAGAATCAACCGAATATTTGTCTTCACGTTCCGTTTCTGTGTAACAAAATAAAACGTGCCATGCATTGAGTTAGGTGAATAATTAAAATTTAATTATAATAATAATGATGAATAATGGATTGTGATATACCTGGAAGGTTAAATTCTTTCTGAGAAGAGCGTTTGCTTGAGTACAAAAGCTGGAAGAATTTGACATGTTTGAGTGTGCGTGAAAGCTAATGCAAATAATGCAAACTTGGTTTTCTCAGCCAACTCAAACACTATTTTACGTTATATGTATGTAAACAACAAGAGTGGGAGATTAGGACTTAAACCTTGTTACCGTCAAAATAATAAAAAATAGAAGTTCATTATTGTGGTAGGACGGAGAAGATAGTAGGGCATTAAATATTTTGACTCCAATCATAATTATTATTAATAAATTTGCATATACTTTTGGCAAAAAAATAAATAAATTTGCATATACTATATTTTTGGTAGTTTGAATTTGTACGCAATTGTATTAATTAATTTTTCAAGCTTGGTAGAATTGCAATGGATGCGTTGAATAAAAGGCTTCATGATTTTCTCGAATCTAGTAGTATATGGAAAAAAAATTAATTTTAGGATTGCAATTACGAAAGATACTTTATATGAAAATTTGATTTTAATTTTAACTAAAATTATAGGTATATATTTCTCACTTTTAAAAAAACTTGTAACAAATTATATTTATCTTTTTTATTGACTCCAACAATAAAGCATATATAATATAAATTCTTATTTTTTTTAGTAACACCGACAATATAACATTCGTAAGAGTCACCTATGAATATATAACATTCAAAAGTAGAAATGTCATATATATATATATATACACACACACATTCTACTAGTCACTTCTAATCACATTAATCATTAAATTGCAAAATACACGATGCTTCTGCACTAAGAAAACATGAATAGTTTTGTTAAAAAAAGAAAATCATTAATAATGGTGAGTAAACAACATTGTTGTATTCGTGAGCTTAACTCAATTGGTATAGATAATACATAATATATGCAAGGTTTGCAATTTGATTATGTTTATTTAGCTTGTGCAAGTTCGGTTAGGAATTAGGATCATTAAAAAAAAAAAGGAAGGTGCGTGCGGGCTGGCCCGTTAGCCCGTATAGGGCCGGGCTCAAGATCTATTATTCCAGCCCGTATTTAAACCGGGCTTATTAGCCCGGTCCTAAAATGCCCGCAATCGGTTCGGGTCGGCCCGAAACGGACCGGATTGCCCGTTTTGACAGCTCTAAGTGAGATGATTTGTTTAGTTGTTTGGTATAAGTAAAAGTGAAAAGAAAGTGAGAGAGAAAGAAAGAGTTATAGTTATGAAAAGACATAAATATCCTTGAACACAATAAAATATATTACAAGAATAAAATAATAAGAATAATAGTGCCCTAAATTAAATAAATACTCAAATATAAAATTGTTGAAGACATATTATCTAATTTAGGTACTGTTTGGCCAGACTTTTTTGCGGTTTAAAAGCTCCTTTAAAACAAAGTTAAAATAAAGCCCTTTAAAAAAAAGTTAAAGATGTTTGGTTTCATTATTTTTCTAGTTTTAAAATGATTTTTAAGTTAAAAGTTGTTTGGTAAAATATTGTGCAAAACTTACTTCTCGACAATTTATTTCACAAGCACCTCTCTTCAATTCACACCGGGAACCTTTTTTTTTTTAATAATTATATTTCAATATGTTTTCTTCTTCCATTTAATTTTTTTTTTGAAGGATTGTCCATTTAATTTTATTACCTATTTTTGAAGGAATTTGTTATCTTTTTATCACTTATATATATAATTTCAATATCGTTTAATTATCACAATCTAGCAAATATTTTTATTCACGTTGTCATTAAACACTTCAAATATTTTTATTCCCTTTCTTCAACCTCGAAAATATATACACACATATTAACGATTAGAGTAATACTTTATGTCCGTTTGTCTGTTTTTTTTGTTACGCTAATGCATATAATATTTTTAGTGTTGTGTAATACGTATAATTATTTTTATAAAATTTTGATTTTAATTAAAAGTACAAGTATAGATGCCTAAAAAAGTTATACTTATATATATTTTGCACATTTATATTGTAACAAACTATGCATATATTTTTCTTATTAAAAAAAATTAAACATTTCTTTTTCAGTGACACCAGCAATGTAACAAATATAATATCATATAATATGAATTCTTATCTTTTTGAATGACACCAAAAAAATGATATTCTTATAACAAAATTTGTTATAGAGTATAATTGGAAAAGAAAAAACCAACTATTCTCTTTATATACACACACACCATATACATATTACATATATATTCTTCAGCTCCACAATTCTTTCACTGAGGCAGACGAACATATTATGCAACATTAAAAAAAATTATACGCATTAGCGTAACAAAAAAATAAATATTTAAAAAAAAAGTCACAGTGTGAGTTGAAGAGAGATGCTTGTGAAATAAATTGTCGAGAAGTAGTTTTTTGCAGTAACATTCAACAACTTTTGGCTAAAGTTCATTCCATTCAATTTTATGCATTTTAAAAAAAGTACTTTTTTAATAAGTAACTTAATTGATACAGTGTTTGGCCTAGCTTCTCCTTAAAAACGCAGAGAAGTTAAAAAAAAAACGGGTCAAACGGTACCTTAGTAGTTAACTTCTTTAAATTTAAAAATGATAAAGTATTAATTGTTGTTTATTTATAATTTATAATCATAATAAAATAAAAATGTACTCCCTCCGTTTCAAAATGAGCGTCGCTTTACGCTTTGGCACACAAATTAAGAAATAGAATGAAATAATCATTGAATATAACGCTTTTACTAAACTGCCCTTACTTTATAAGGAAAAGACAAAATTAAAGTTGCATTGAAAATTGTGTGAGAGAAAAGTTGGATTATTTATTGAGGGTAAAGAATTGGAAGAGAAAACTTAAAGTTGTATTGGAAATGTAAAGTGACATTTATTTCGAAACAATTTTTTTTTGCTAAAATGACACTCATTTTGAAACGGATGGAGTAATAGATTTTAAGCTCCTTTTCAATCAAAAGTAACAATCCGCACCCTTTCCATGCAATGATGCGTAGAAACAAATTTGGTGTGGGTCCCGCACAAACAATCCATCCTCATGTCCTTCTTAGGTTGTTCCAAACGGTGGAAGAAAGATGGAATCCGTGCCTTCTTTCCTCTTTCAATCTTTCCTTGATGTTTCTACCCCAACGAAGCAGACCCTAAGGGATTTGGTCCCCTTAGGCTAGAAGTCATGAGTTCAACATGCATTGACTCTTTGTATATGGAGAATTTGTGAACCTCTGTACTATTTGAAAAATTCTAAACAGGTATCTAAACTAAAATAAAATAAAAAATAGATAGATCCGTAAACTATTTTATTTTTCAATTAAGTCATTTTGTTAAATAATTGTTAGCCAACGGTAAGTCAATGTTGATGTGACTTATTACATGTCACACATATTTGTGTGCATATATACACAGGCACACATCAAGTTCACCTAATATTTACGTCATCATTTTATTTATTATTTACTACGCTAAAAAGTATTTAATATTACAAAAATGTCTCAAATCCCTAATTTTTTTTTTATTATGAGGTGTCATGTCAGCTCATTTGTAAGAGTTTGATATCTTCACATCAAAGAGAAAAAAAAGAAGCTCAAATCCCATATAGAGACAATGGTAAAATGAGCACAAATAACAATTTAATTAATTCACTAAAAAAAACAATTCAATTAATTAATAACTTTTCATTCTCCCCGATTATTTTAAAAAGATAAAAGTTGATAAAAAGGTGTTCAGTGTTCACTCACGTGTGAATTTCGAAAATGTTAAACTTACTAAAATTTCAAAATTCAAGTAGATTTAGACTATATCTTGAGCAGTAGGTTATAATGTTTGATGTGATCGGTTTACACTAACACTTTTAGTTAATTGGTTCACCAATGGTGAGTTAGAGATGATATGCCAATTAAATGAAAGAAGCATATCGAAAAAATCTTTGATTAATACAACTCTCAACCATACCAAAAAAAACTTTGCATCAAATGATACTTACCTATGGAAAATTTTCCTTCAATATTTCTGATAAAGACGAACAAATGATTGTAGCAAGATGAAAATGGTTTCTCTTTAAGTTAGTCTCATTTAGAGATGGCAAAAAAATCCTAATATTTCAACTAATGAATATTCATGAATAAAATAAATTGATATTTCAACTATTCGTTATTTAAAAGATATGAATGTAGACTTAATGGAATATACAGTAGATATCTCAAAATTTGTAGATAACCCGCTTAACGGATATCCATGTGGATATGGTGGCAGCACATATATCATTTTTATCCAATAAGGAGCACACATATATCATACTATCGGTCCATGGATATCCATTTACATCTATAGTCTCATTACGTAAAAAACCTTATGATGCTAGTACTTGTTTAATTTAAAGAAAAATAGTGAAACTTGTATCTCTCAATCGAAATATGCAAAGATAACTGGCAGTATTATGTATCTTAGAATTGTACTAGACCCAATATTGCATATGTTGTACGTAGATATACTCATAATGAGACAAATAGAAGAATTTTGTGATGCAAACTGGGGGGGACGTGTTCACTTCAGGACTCGAAGTCAGCAAAGCAAACATGTATAGTCAGGTCTATGATGAAATCAGAATTTATACTTGAACTTGCATATCAAGAAGCAGAATGGTTGAGAAATTTAATGGTTGTTATACCATTGTGAGAGACCTACATCACCTATATCTCTTCATTGTGATTCACAATCTGCAATTGGTGTGACAGCTAATAAAAAATGGAGTTATTTCACTAGACTAGATGAAAAGCTGGAAAAAACATTGCAGATCCTTTTACAAAAAGATTACCCAGAAAGTTGTTATCGATGCGTTAAGAGGGTTAGGCTTAAAGCCTTGAGTGGAGGAAATTATGGGGAAAATACTTGTGATATTGAGCTTTGGTGACATATATTAGGGGTAAAAATGGAATTTTGGGGGGTGTAAGAGATATTGAAGGGCCTAAAAAGAAATTCACTAATAATTATTACCGCGCTAATTTTTGTTGTTGCACCATAGCATTACTCCATTTTGCCCCCTTTTCCAAGTAACATTGCAACTTGCATGCACAAAAGCATGAATAAGTTATTCAATATTATTTGTCATGTGTTTAGCATATGTAGTGAAAAAAAATAGTTAGAACCATCTAACCATGTACTACTTCATATTAATTGGTCAAATTCTCTGGAGGCAAATCACTCCAATGCTTGTTTGCATAGTCAGTACAAACTATGTCAAGGTATCAAATGCTTGAGCCTCGCGTGCTACCTTAATGAAGACGTCTTCTAATGTGGTGTCAGATAAACCCCATGCGAAAACAGTGAAGTTTCTTTTTGCAGCTTCAATAGCTCGGAATACATTCGCCATTTTAATTTCCTCTTTTGGCAGCTCAAATTTTTGAGTACCAGAGAGATGGTATATCTTGTTGGCATTTGGGGTGAGCCGTTGTACCATGTTCTCGACATCCTTCTCGTGATCAGAAGATGTTGTCATTGCGAACACATATGTTCCTCCATATCTGCCTTTCAGCTATGACAAAACAACAGAAGTAGAAAAAAATGACAAACAATACATGGTTTACATTTTTGTTAAAAAAATCATGTTTTAGATTCGCACTTTCTATTTGGAGTAAATTGAAAAATTTGTGAAGTGTATGTGCTCAGCTTGGATTTTGAGTTACATTCAAACTTGATTTATTTTTAAACCCTTACTAATACAACAAATCCCCTGCGGTTAAAGATTTCTACACTCACCCAGTCAACACGACACGGTTTCATCTGGATCAGTTGGCTCAAAATTTGAGTGAGCATTTTAATTATTTTCAAACCTGATTTCTAATCTCAAAATCCGAATCATCCAATCAAGATGAAAAAGTGTTGAGCTGAAATAATGGTTTGGTTGCGTAAATTAACACTTTATATGCAATGAAACTCATTTAAAAGTTTCATTTTAAAATACATTTCGATAAAGTATATCACTCAAGGAGCGTACCTCCTTTGGATATCCTACACACTGCAAGCTACCATCTACAAAAATTCCTAACCGATCACATAAAGCATCTGCCTCTTCCATAGAATGTGCTAAAAAGCATAAAACCAAGATTTATGAATCAAATATAACACAGGCTAAAGCATAAATTAGAAGCAAATGTAGTGCTACAAAATCCATGAAAGAGTGTGTGGGGTTACTGGTCAGAATAATTGCACGATCCTGTTTCGCAAGCTTGATAACATTCCATAGGCATTTCCTTGAAGCAGGGTCTAATCCAGTACTTGGCTCATCCATATAAACAACCTAAATTTGAATTGGCATGTACAGAATAAGAAAACTTGAATCTTATTTTTTATTAAAAAAATGAAAAAGAAAAAATGTCAAATTCGGTTGAAATAAAAAAACAAACTTTGGGGTCCCCAATCAATGAAATTGCAACACTAAGTCTCCTCTTCATCCCTCCACTGTATTTTCCACATTGTTTATCAGCAACCCCTCCATAGAAAAGGTTTAAACTCTTCAAAGATTCTTCTACTGCCTGTAACAATATAATGGTAGCTAAATAGTTACAATTATCACTGCCAAACAAATTTTATAGATCCATACTCTTCACAGAAAAATAAGCAATAAAAATTTGTTGAGAAATATGTTGTTGAAGACTTAAAGCACCTAAAATGTATTTTGTCTTTTCAACAAGTTCCCTTTTTTAAATACCTTTTTCTGAATAAAACTGAGATATTTCATTGGTAATCATAAAAAGCTTGTTCCTTAATTGGTTTATTATAAACTTATTGAGTCCTTGAACAAAACCAAACAATGTAATAGTTAGTAGACAAAACTAACATGAAATACATAGTGTTGTGACAAAATATCACACAAGAATCATGAAATACCAACTAAGCTAAAACACCTGTTTATAGTTTGAAAAGAACAATTTGTATAACATATGACTTAACATTCCTAACGTAATCATACTCCTAACACAGCAATAATAATCCAAATATTTTAAACAGTAATAGTTCCTGTGGAATGAACTTACATGAGTCAAAACTGAACCTTTAAGATTCTTTAGTCTGCCATAAAAAAGTAGGTGTTCTCTACCTGTCAAGCTTTCCCACAGCAAACTATAGTATCATGAAGAAAAGATTTAGAAACTTCTTTCGATTGATGCAAAATTTGATTTCAGGAACATAAACATTGGAGGAAATTTCAGCTTACTCATGCTGTGGGCATACTCCCATGCTAGTATATATTCTGTCCATATGAGTTCTTACATCCAGGCCTTGAACATATGCCGCACCAGATGTCGGCTTTGTCAGACCAATCATCTATAAGCACACATAAGCTTATTAGATTTATAAATTAAGAAGAAACTATTTAAATGAAGAAAAATGATTCGTTGAGTTATAGTAGAATTTCTTATGATGCTGAAGTGAGTGTATCATAGCCAGAGGTCCATACATCCTAGTATGTATTGACAAGCATTCCGCTCGAGGAACGGCAAAAAATAATTCAAAAAATATATAGTAACAATCCTGTTAAAAAATATTTGAAGTCTTTCCCCTCAATTAATACATCTATTAGGACAAAATACGATTTGTTGAGTTATAGTAGAATACATGTAGTTTTACAAACAAACAAAAAAACGAACAAAATTAACTTTTAACTTACCATACTAATAAAAGAAGTCTTCCCAGCACCATTAGGACCAAGCATACCAAAGCATTCCCCTCGAGGCACAGCAAGGAACAATTCTTTCACTGCAAATTTTCCTGGATTTCCATCCCGTCCTGGATAGAATTTTTTTAGGTCGTCACAAACAATTGCATGATCATTCGTTGGTTCAAGAAGCAATTGCTCCACCTTCTCCCTCTTAAGACAAATAGAAAAAGGAAAAAAAAGTATTTAATACATTATGCATGTAAGTAAGCCACATGTGGCAAACCAATTCATTTATCTCCAATGCTGAATATGTTACGAACTAGTACTTTAAGTTGAAAATCCACTTTAATACCTTGGTGTTAATACTTTTATAATACAGTACTGATGTTGCGAAAGCAAAATATTGTGACTGAATGGAAAGCTAAATGGTTCTCACCGAGGTGATACATTTATTCAATACACATAAAGCTCACCTCTTGGATGACATCTTCTTTCTCCATCTGAGCCAAAACTTCTGACCCCTGCCTTTGAATAGCGAGCTTCTTCAATGATGAAAGAGGTTTTTTCTGAAATCCTTTCAAGAAGAAAAGAGGACTTTTTCCACTTCCTGTAGACAATACTTGATCGATGTAATAAGAAACACAAAGCACTACGACCCACTCAGAAGACATGATAATTAAGACCTCTTTCATGCCATTGGCGCTATCGCTCAGATCCTGCCACCTCATACCATTAGTCCCTGAATTACTGCCATTTGTAGCAGACTCTGCAAACTCATATAACCCACGATATAAAGCAAACCCGGGATATAACTCCATACAAATGATCCATTCTCCTGCAGAAATAGCGCAGGAAATCAACACGTTAGAAGGTAAGAAGCTGACAAAGAGGCATGTGATACATATAAAGATGCTGATATGTGGTCTATGTAGATAAAACTTCTAATCATTTTTATCATATCATATCATTCCATTTTTTACAGTTTGTAGAGAATCAAATAATTTCTGATTTGTAAATGAAAACTGATAAGCTATACATGCTTAATTGCAAACTTTGTATTATAAGCACAGAACATTCAAGATCTTTTGGTGTTTTTGAATCTTCATAGTGATGGTCATCCTCTTTCTCTATTTCCTTGTCCTCATCCTCTTGTTTCTATTGCCTTACCCATTTAAGGCGAGGACTACTTAAATCTTATATCTCTAATTAATGCGGACTCTCAATACACCTTAAACACTCAAGAATAGACAACTAGAAAGTAGTTTAAAGCATGTATCTCAAACAAACATGTTTGACATGAGACTTGAGGGTCTCTGTCAGTCGTATTTGGTTGCTGGTCTATCTATAAATGATTTTGTTGGAAATTTGGGAAGTAATTTTATGTGGAATATGTGAAGACTGAAGATCATTGTTCTATCTTGATTTCCTTCTTTTCTATTAAAGAAAAGGAGTCCCATTTAATTTATTGAGAGTGCCTGTCAGTCGTATTTTGGGATTGTACCGACTACCAAGAGAAGCAAGGACCAACAAACCAAGGACATTGACAGCATCCGTACCAAGATTAAGCTCAATGGAAAGTGTTAGCAATATAAAGTTTATTAGTTGGGGGGTTTCTATTTGAACTAGAAAATGCTAGTGCTTGGCTTAATTAATAGTGTATGCACGTGCATTCACTGATATAACTTACTTGCAAATGATGAAACTTGAATAAAATGTTGGAAAAACTGGGAACCTAATAGCCCGGTTCCAAAGACGCCTATATATGACGATACTGAAAATATAAAAACACAGGTCAGTAATGAGAAAGAAAATACCAATACACCCATTATTATGAACAGCTTGAGGTAGCGACATACCTGTAGCAGTCTTAACATTTGAATAAAAGGAAGACAACAGAAATGCCATTGAAATTTGTAAGTTTATATAGATGAAATAAAATATGAATTGGATGCTGTAGTCATTCAAGGTGAAGAATTTTAATCCTGAAAATGAAGTCAGCAGTGTCAGAAAGAATGGGAAAATGCCAAGAACGGAGTTAAATGGTTATATTCTTACCAAAGACTGAGCCAAACGTCACAAAACATAAAATGTAGATCACCGATAAGGCAAGAAAATAGCCGTATGAAATCATCCAATATGGCCCGTCACCAAGACCATGCATTTTCATCATGATTCTTAATTTTTGTTGCTTCTCATAAACCAGTGATGTCAGAATAACCTACATAAAATGCACATGGAGGTTAATCATGTTGAACAGATAAATACATTACAACATATATTCTGCTGTGCTTGCATTAGATGTTAGATACAATTGTTGACTTTGAATACGAGTCATGTATTGTTCCATGAGCAGAAAATCCAAATATAAAGGTGATTCAAGGACAGGAAAGAATATCACAGCTATTGAAAAAATCAAAATGGTCAATAGCTACCTATTCTCGCTCATATATTTGTTCAGATATTTCTGCACTTACCGGAAAAAGTAGCAGGACGACCCATGTAAAGAACAGACCACTCAGAAGAGAAGCTACCTCAAGTCTAATTGGGGTCTCAGGTTTTGGAATTTCCTTTACAAACTCAAATAACATTTTGGTATCAGGTCCAAGCAGAAACTTCAGATAGGCATTTGATATCTGCATGGATAATGATCCTAGGTATCAGTCACTATCATCTTCCAAGATTCAGATAAAGAAAGACTAGTATATTTTTTTTTAATAAAAAGTGAGTTAATGTATACGAAGGGGACTTATTTATGTTAAGTAACTAAAATTTACTGATGCAATTAATGTTAAAATTTTCAATATTGTAACTCAATGCTGGATGTACGTCATATCATGATCATAGTTTCGCTAACTTCTTCTATTCAAATTATGCATTTTCGAAGAAGTAATAACTGAGCCATTTGTTTTGCCAGTCCAAATGTATTCTGATGCTAATGAATCAATTACATGTTTTACTTTATGTATATATAAAATTAAAAAACTAAAGATTCGTACCACAGGCTTCCAAGTTGCATGCTCTTTCTAAGTTGAGATAGAGTTTTATGTTTTGTAGTTGTGTTTGTGTTTGTGTGCGCGCGTGCGTGTGCGTGTGTGTATATCCATTATTAGAGATTTAGGATAACATCAGCAAGGAAGATGAAACGATTAAAACAGGTTTTAGATTTATACCAGATTGACAGAACGAGGAATCCGCAACAATCCAACCTTGCGGGTTGAGTTATACCATACAGTGACATTGAGTCCATCCTCATTCGAATTTAGAAAATCAAAAGCTGTCAAATGTCAAAACAAAAGTATAAAAATTAGTATTATCTTCCACACGTTATGTATATATAATGAAACATAATGACAAAAAAGTACCTGAAACTATATCATTGATCCGTCCTTCTGATTTACCTCTTTGATTACCTTTATATAACTCAGTGTCGATATCAGAGGAACTGTTACGCCAAAAATTTATAACTTGACCACATCTGACTTCTACTTCTAGTGGAAACAAATTCAACCATAAACAATTAGAAACTCCAAATTTTATGTAACATTTTACTCCCTGTCATTTATAAATGTTTTGAAACAATCTATTACAGTGTGAGCCATTATTGGCCGCAAATTCCGTAAGATTGCTATCACTGCAAAAGTATGTGCAGGTGCAAATTTTGTACATTAATGTTTTTATATGCTCCTTTTTATAATTAACCAAGCAGTTCAAAACAAAAATGAAGACTTAGGTTCAAAACTATTTGAATATTTAATTTTCTGTCAGCATGCATTTCAATGCTTTGTGAAACACAAAACAACAAATGAGAATGATTTCATTAGAATGGCACATCAGATTGTCAATCTCCATTATAAACATAGATGTGTGCATTCACTGTAACACCTGTTGATTCAATTTCAATTCCATGTTTGTAATCATACATTGCCATTACAGATGTTCTATACCTTTCTCTGAGGCGTTGCCTGGTATCTGGTAGGGAAATGAGTATCCAAAGTTGTACCGAGGGCACTGAGTTTGTAGATAAAAAATGGGACGATCTGAAGTGAAAGCAGGTTCAAGAAAATTGTTGGCCCCAGGCATTGCATCAGATCCCTATATTATTTTCACAGTTGCAACAACAACATCAGAATCCACAAAAATAGACAGACCAATAAATAATATTTAAATTCTAGACTGATTCAAAAGATATATATTGACATTCTAGACAGACAAATAAACACTTCAGAGATGGAAAAAAAAAAACTCACCAGCACATTTGATGGCAAACTAGCCATGATATCAATGTCATCTGGATAGGACTCAATTGGGAACATATTGTCTGACACATCTGTGCAAAGAAAAACAAGTAATCATGAGGCAAACAATGAGGTGAAGTGCATGTTTGGTTCCACTTATACATGAGGCAAAAGCAATTCTATAAGCATAAAATTGATTCTATATGTTCAAGTGTTATCAAAATTAACTTTGCCTCTATAATAGGTTTTAGCTTGAAGTTGAGATTTGTTACTATATAGTCTTCAAACATAAATTTTAGCCGAAAATTTAATGTTCAACTTGGTGTATGTTTGATTACGCGGTGTCAAAAATTGATTTCAATTTATTGATTTTGTAAAATTGATTCAAACTAAAATTGAGTTGAATGATAAGTGGTCTACACTTGAATACATTCATGTAAAATCATGTTTACTATGAAAAGCTACAAATTATTGCTTCAAGTTAGAATCAATTCTGGAGGAAAAATCAATTATATCTGAGATCGTGCAACTATGTCAAAATCAATTTTACATCATCCTACTGTAGAACAGGAACTAATACACTCAATTGGAGGTGAATGTATCAAAACATAAAATTAATTTAACAAATTTGAAACATAAAAATTAATAAAAAGATGTTATACTCTGTGCAAAGGATTGATTGTCGGAGGTGAAAAGCATGTTAAAAGCACAGGAAACATTTTCCTTGCAATACACGGGAGGAAGTTGAAAGAGAGGAGGCCATTCATGTGGCTGAGGAATAGCACAGGCTGCCATTTGAGTCTGATCCGAATACTGAACCCCACAAAGCTTGTCTGAATCGTTACATGTTGTACTGTTGTCGCGACAGACACAACCGCATTTGGATTCGGGTTGAGTCAGTTGATGATTGACCAAACTTTGAAGGGAAATAAGCAAGACAGAAAGAATCAATGGGAACAGAATCAACAAGATGTTGGTCTTCACGTTCCGTTTCTGTATAACCAAAAAAACGTGACATGCAAGTAAGTTAGATAATAATAGTCCGTAAGACCTAACTCAAATGACAATGACTATATTGTTAGATCGGACATTTTTAACCCGATTCAAAATCAAGACCTAACAATTGTGCGTGTGAGTTTGAGTGGTGCTTGATACTACTTAAGAAAATATAATAATGAATAATGGATAGTGATATAGTTGTACCTGGAAGGTTAAGTTCTTTCTGAGAAGAGCGTTTGTTTGAGTAAAGAAGCTAGCAGGGGAAGGATCTACCATCTTTTTTTGGTGTCTTGGTTTTCTCTGACAATGCAAAGGCTCTTACTGTTATAGATATAGGAATTCAGACTTCCCGCAATCATAGTTTTTTTTTATTTTTATTTTTAAAATGATAGTAGAAATTAATGTAACTTTCTATTTTAGAAAAGGAATTAATTGATATTGATCTTTTTATACCGCCTATCAATTATAACCATAATGCTAATGACTTTTTTTATGCCGCCTATCAAGCATGTATATGATTTTTCTTTTTTTTCTAATAGCTCTTTTTTTTTTTTTAATGTCATTTTAAACTAACATTTTCTCTTTCTCTCTAACAATTTACAAACGACTAAGATTTGCAAATAAAAGAAGAACACTCTTTTAAAAAAATATTTAATTTGGATATATTGTCCGTGCAAAAATGTTTGCATTGAAGTTATTTTGATAATTGTTGATTAAAGTTTTAGTGTTATTACACAATCTAATAATAATACAAATAAAACTTACACTTCCTTCAAAAATAAAAATTACATTTGATTGTAGTTTTTTTTCGAGGAAATTACATTTAATTGTAGTTTTGATACCTTATTTTCGTTCATTCAAGAAATTAATCATCTATTTTAAAATCCTTCAATTTTTGTCACTCCGTTAAATTTTCAGACAAAAAAACAATGTGTCTTAAATGATGTGATATACGATGTCATGATGTGGAATGATTAAAAACCACAAAATCAAAAAAAAACTCGTTAAAATATCAGTTTCAACTTTAGAAATTATTTATTTTAATAATTTATTTAATGACGTGTAAACAAATAATTTATCCATTTTGATGTGAGTACAAGGGGTACTCAATATTCATTACAAATATTAAAATTCATACTTTGTAAGCAAAATAATGGATTTTCCAGCATTTTTTAAGTCTAAGAGGTTAAAACGGAGCAATTTTAAAATGGGAGATAAGTTTCATTGGACAGCTAAAATTGCAATTAAGCTTAAAATCTTTGTAAAAGGTTAGTTTGTAACGTACTCTGCAAATATCAATCGTATTTGACACTGGAGGTGTTCATATCCCTACCGAACTAAATCAAAACTGCAAACCAATATATATATTTTACCGGTATAAAATATTGTGTTAATCTTTCATTTGTTTGTTTTAATTTATTTTACACAATGCTTCTACGATAAGCAATCATTAATAGCGTCCGTAAAAAAAATCATTAATATGGATTAAAAAACAATCATTAATAGTAATATTATCAAAAACAATCATTAATAGTAATGATTAACAGGGAGTACTAAATATAGTAAGAAGAAGAAAACAAAAAGAAATTTTTTTAGAGCATGTAGAGGTTATTAGCAATTCTTATTATTGAGATGTAAGGCGTATACATGCATATTGTCTTTCTCATAAATTTGAATGATCTCATTGCATACTTTATTCAACTTCTTTCATCGCGTTTCAAATAAAAAATATTAATGCTTGAATTCAATGTAAAATTTAGACTAGAGTGATTTCTTAAAAGTCGTATGATTGAAGTAAAAGAGTGGTAATTAAGCATTAAAATTAAAAATGAAGTGAATAAGTAATGTGTACGGCTAGCCTAAGGTCCACTTAAGCTACTCTTAGCAAGAGTATGCTCTTAGTTTGTGACCTTGGAGAACAGTAGTGTACACCTAGTCGTTACTTCAAATTCAAGATACATTTTTTTACTTAATTTCAAAGTATTAAAAAATACAAGGAAAATGTTAAATGTAGCGGCATTTCAGTTTTGTTCTTCTATATGCATTTCACGCCTTTCATAGGGTGGTTTTAGATTGCTGAAACTTTTTTTCAATTTCTGAATAAAAAGGTCTTGTACAATGAATTTTTCTTTCAATTTCTTAGTGGTGGTTTTAGATTGCTGAAACTTTTTTTCATGGATATTTTCATTTTTTTTTTCATTGTGAAAGACTAAAGAAGTGTAAAAAAAATGTTGAAGATTAGTAGGTTTTATAAAATAAAAAAAAAATTTGTATATTAAGCATTAAATATCTTTGTCTTTTAAAAAGTAAACACACTTTTCTCTCTTCTATTTCTCTTATTTTTTTCTTCTACCAAACAATACATCAAATCTTCTTTCTCTCTTCTCACTCTCCCTCTTACCTATTTATCTCTTTACAACTTCTCTTCTACACCATCGTTGGAGTAAATGAGTGGTAATTAAACATTAAAATTACAAAAAGAGTAAATAAGTGATGTTACGCCTAAGGCCCACCTACTCATAGCAAGAGCATGCTCTTAGTTTGTGTCCTTGGACGACAATAGTGTACACCTAGTCGTTACTTCAAATTCAAGTTACATTTTTTTACTTAATTTCAACGTACTAAAAAATGCAAAAAAAAATGTTAAATGTAGCGTTTCAGTTTTGTTCTTCAATACGCATTTCACACATTCTATAGCATAGTAGACCATGGATTTCTCATATTACCTACCGTTCCAAGAGTGACACCAGTGCACCACAAGTTCAACAATCAAGTTCCTCATTTTGGCACGGCAACAAAACATTTTCAACAAATATTTTACACCTTCGCTGACAGAGTTGAAGAATTAAAATCACGGAGATAGAATTTTTAAACGAGTCATGAATTTTTAAATTGGAAAGGAATGAAAACCTCTCTCTGCAACAATTTTAGGCATGTCCTCCTTCTCTTCATTATAACCTTAAAGTTGGAAAGAATTACAACAAGTGAACTTGCTATATGAAAAAAAAATCATTGAAAAACGTATGAAAATTTCATATTTTGGTTAAAAACAAAATTATGTGAGATCTAATGCTGGTTGACTTTGGTGGAAAGATGCTGTTATAATGAACGGAGATGGGCTTGAGCAAACCCAGTCACTGAGGAGTGAGGGAATGGGAAAAGGTGAGAGGAAGATGGCAGATAATAGACAAAAAATCTAGTGCATAGAGTGTATAATAGAATGTGTGAGCTTGATTGATCTAATGGCTCTCAATTATTGTTTATGATGGCTCATTGTTGAGGGACTTAATTGAACTTTCATCCTAGAATTCACCTTTTAATTAAAAAATAACCCATAATTAATCGTGGGTTTGTGAGTACATAGCATTGCCTTAAAAAAACAATTTCAATGTGTGTGTACACTAGCATGCTTTCGTGAGGATAAATTCACATTATATAGCACTACTCAAAATACAATTATATCCGATCGGTAATGCTGGCAGCTGGTTATGGTGAAAACTTCAATCGCAGATGCATCCCGAGTAGTTGTATTCAAATAGTAGCAAAGTCTCACTTTTTCATCCCACCACCCATTATTTTCGCCAAATGCAAATCCTATGGTGTGAAAGTTTTGCACTGTTATTTCTCGTTAGAAATAGCAGTGCTCTATACCGATATATTAATCTTTATGGGACAGAAAATTATTGCAATGTATCAAATGCTTGAGCCTCACGTGCTACCTTAATGAAGACATCTTCCAATGTTGTGTCAGATAAACCCCATGCAATAACGGTGAAGTTTCTTTTTGCAACTTCAACAGCTTGAAATACATTTGCTATTTTAACATCCTCTTTTGGCAGCTCAAATTTCAGAGTACCAGAGAGATGGTATATCTTGTTGGCATTTGGGGTGAGGCGTTGTACAATGTTCTCGACATCCTTCTCGTGATCGGAAGATGTTGTCATTGTGAACAAATAAGTTCCTCCATATCTGCCTTTCAGCTATGACAAAACAACAAAGGTAGCTATAAAAAGTCAAAACTATGCATGGTTTAAGTTTGCACTTTTTATTTGGCAATATATTGAAAATACAATAGATGTGTATATCTCTTCAAAAAAACAACGGATGTGTATCTGCCATCAGCTTGGATTTTTAAAGTTGCATTCAAACTTGCATACATTAACCATATAATGATGAAAAAAATGTCTTTTGCAATCGATAATTTAAGCCCATACTAAACCCTACTGTTAAGGATTCCTACATTCACAGTCAGCACAACAGAGTTCGATCTTGATTGATTGGCTCAAATTTCTACTGAACATTATAAACATTTTCAAACCTCATTTACTGATCAGAAAATCCAAGTCATCCAATCAAGATCTGTCGAATGATGGTGGTGACTACACAAGTGTACGTGATCCCTAACAATGGGGATCCGGATCAGTAAATTATTAACAGTTAGGATCCGTATTTTAATATTTTATACACAGACCTATTTTAAAGTTTCATTTTGAAATACAGTTCCATAAAGCATAACACTAGAGAAATGTACCTCCTTTGGATTTCCTATGCATTGCAAGCTACCATTTACAAATATTCCTAATCGATCACATAAGGCATCTGCCTCTTCCATAGAATGTGCTGAAAGCATAAAACCAAGATTTGTCAATCTAAACGTAACGAGAGAAAGAGCCAACACATTGATGTCGTTATGGAATAACATATAAATCATGCTAATATATCTAAAGCATAAACAAAAAGCTGAATATAGTGCTACAAGATCCATGAAAGATTGAGAAAATACTAGTCAAAATGATTGCACGGTCCAGTTTCGCAATCTTGATAACATTCCAAAGCCATTTCCTTGAAGCAGGGTCTAATCCAGTACTTGGCTCATCCAAATAAACAATCTAAATTTGAATTGGCATTTACAAAATAAGAAAACTTATCTTCTTTTTTCTTTTCTTTTTTAAAAAAAGTGAAAAAGAAAAAAAGCAGATTGGTTGAAAAGAAAAACAAACTCTGGGGTCCCCAATCAATGAAATTGCAACACTAAGCCTCCTCTTCATCCCTCCACTGTATTTTCCAGCTTGTTTATCAGCAATCCCTCCATGGTAAAGGTTCAAACTCTTCAAAGATTCTTCTACTGCCTGTAACAATATAATGGATGCTAAATAGTTAAAAAATTCCCTGTCAAACAAAGGCAAGCTACAGAGAAAGTTGTTCAAATTGCATCTAAACTGAAATCATCTTTTATACAGCCATCTTTTACTGATCCATACCCTTAACATAAAAATAAGCAATTAAAAGTGCTTGAGAAACATGTTAAAGAGCGTAAAATTTACTGTAATACTTAACTACGAATCTCCCCTTCAATATGATAACTAATCAAGGCCTAAACGTTAATTAGAAAAACAGGTTTGTTATTAATCAATTGAAAGGAAAAAGTAAAAGATTTAGTCATATATATCATGTAATGTTCCATGTAATATATTTTTCAAGTAGGTTAGTATTGTCTTTTCCATATTTATTAAATACATTTCTCCGTATAAAACTATGTTTCGATGGTAACCATAAAAAGTTAGTATTTTAACGGGTTTATCATAAAAAGTTTGGGTCCTTCATCAAAACTTAACAATGTAATAGTTTATAGAAAAAACTAACATGATGATATGGAATAATGTTCTTCATAATTATGAAATACAAACTGCCTATTTCATTACTCTAGCTACCTAAAACACCTATGTATAGCATAAACTCCTAACACAAGTAATGTTTCAAACAGTAAGAATTCCTATGGTATCAACTTACTTGAGTCAAGATTGAACCTGTAAGGTTTTTAAGTCTTCCATAAAAAAGTAGGTGCTCTCTACCTGTCAAGCTTTCCCACAGCAAGCTATAGGATCATAAGATAATTAGAAAATTCTTTCATTTGATACAAATTTGATTTCAGGAAAAATAAAAAAGCTGTAGGAATTTTCACTTACTCGTGCTGTGGGCATACTCCCATGCTAGTATATATTCCGTTCATATGAGTTCCAATGTCCAGGCCTTGAACATATGCCGCGCCAGATGCTGGCTTTGTGAGACCAATCATCTATAAGCACACATAAGCTGATTAGATTTATAAATTGAGAAAACAATTCAAAGGATGAAACATGATTCGTTGAATTCTAGTGTGTGTCATCCGATGTCCATTATATGTATGGACCAATCATCCCGTGGATTCATTCAGAGGAAGATAAACTTCGTGAGGTGTTTCAAAACTTATTCCTTTCTCTTATGTGAGAAGAAAAAGCTTGAAGGAACCCTCTTCAAATATATTTTCCGGGAGGGATAATTCACAACAAAAAATAAATAAAAAATTAAATATATTACAAAATCAACTTTTAACTAACCATACTGATAAAAGAAGTCTTCCCAGCACCATTAGGACCAAGCATACCGAAGCATTCCCCTCGAGGAACAGCAAGGAACAATCCTCTCACTGCAAATTTCCCTGGATTTCCATCCCTTCCTGGATAGAATTTTTTTATGTTGTCACAAACAATTGCATGATTAATGGTTGGTTCATGCAGCAGCTGCTTCACCTTCTCCCTCTTGAGACAGAAAGAAGAACGCATTTAATACATTAAGCATGTAAGTAAGCCACATGTGGCAAACCAATTCATTCATCTCGAAAGCTGAATATGTTAAGAAGTGGTTCTAAAAGATAAAAGTCCATTTTAAGAAGAAAGCGAGTTGCTCTATTGAAGTAAAACTCATACTTTGGTGTTAATTTTCTTATAATGCAAAACTGATGTTCGAAAAAAAGGAAAAGGTTGTGATAGAAAGAAAAGTTTTTTGGTTCTCTAGTAGAATTCATACCTAATTAAAGTTCCCTCTAGCTGTCCCAATTTACTGCTGTTTTGTAAATCACACTACTACACCTCACTGAGGTGACTTAAATTTCTAAAACCAGTAGGTGAAATGCACCCTCTTGATAGACATTAGCTTTCTTATTTTCTTAATCCTTAAGGTGAACATATAATAAAAGTACATTTAATCAATAGACATAAAGTTCACCTCTTGGATGACATCAGGTTTCTCCATCTGAGCAAAAACTTTTGACCCTTGCCTTTGAATACTGGGCTTTTTCAATGATGGAAGTAGTTTTATCTGAAATCCTTTCAAGAAGAATAGAGGACCTTTCCCACTTCCTGTTGACAATACTTGGTCGATGTAATAAGCAACTAAAAGCACTACTATCCACTCAGCAGACATGATAATTAAGACTTCTTTCATGCCATTGACGCCATCACTCAGATCCTTCCACCGCATACCATCAGTCCTTAAATTACTGAGACTGGAGGAAAACTGTGCAAACTCATACAACCCACGATATAAAGCAAACCCAGGATACAATTCCATACAAATGATCCAGCCTCCTGCAGAAATAGCGTAGGAAATCAACAGGCTAGAAGTTTAGAAGCTGCCAACAGAGGAAAATTGGCAATAATGTTATAGTTTCAGTCCTATCTTTACTTGGTTGTGTTGAAATTTTTTGAAGTAATTTCATGTGGTTTATGTGAAGATCATCGTTCCTCTAGATTTCCTTCTTTCCTTTTAATGTTTTGTAAAATGAAGACTTGGGATACTTGGAAATGAACCCCATTAATTTACGGGGACTCTGTAAAATTCTCCCACCATGTTTTGGGAACGTACCAAGACAAGCAAGGAGCCAAAAACAAAGGATATTAACACCAACATTTGTGAATCAGGTGGAGTACTAGTTGCCGAAGTTCTATGTTTTGAAAGGCCGGTGCTCTTGGTTTTTTATTTATAGGTTTTCTTGTAATTGTAACAAGATTAAACTCAATTGTCAGTAGTAGTTAATATAAGGTTTATTAGTTGTGGGCTTGGGCTTGAACTAAAAGCGAAAGTGATTGGCTTAATTAATAGTTTAAGTAGGTGCACTCGGTTATTGTATTTGTGCATAACATAATACTATCAATCTCACAATACATTGTTAACCTTAACCATCGTTCTCTCCTTTTAATTTTACCTGTCTAAACTTCAGAATATTTCTAGTGGACGAGTGTTAGATCTCAAACAGAAACTAATTTCTTCTAGCATGTTATTCCCTAAGAGAAGGTATTAATAAATTGTTGCTTACAAGTTACAACATGACAGAACACGAAAAGATCTATCCTATTAGAAGAAATAGAGAAATGAATCAGGTCTCTAAACACTTGGAACGTTATTATTTATCTGTCACATTCGGCATTTTTTCCTTTTTCCCTGCCTCTTAAAGAATATATTAATAACCGTAAATGAAACAATTAATGTAATGGATCATTCCTGTGTAATTAGCATCATCAACAATGTTACCCAGTCATAGTGGAAACCATAATAACAACTCAGAATGGTATCATTCTTCAGTCGCATAACTTACTTGGAAATGATGTTTCTTGCACAAAAAATTGGAAAAGAAAGCCGCCTAATAGCCCAGTTCCAAAGACACCTATATATGCGGTTACTGCAAATATCAAAAACACAAGTCAGTAATGAGATCTGAGAAAAGAAAATACCAATACACCCATTACTATAAACAACTTCAAGTAGAAACAAACCTGTAGCGGTCCTAACATTTGCAAAAAAGGAAGACAGCAGAAATGCCGTTGAAATTTGTAAGTTTATATAGATGAAATAGAACACAAATTGGATGCTGTAGTCATTCAAGGTGAAGAATTTTAATCCTGAAAATGATGTCGGCAGCATTAGACAGAGTGGGAGAATGCCAAGAATAGAGAGTCAAATAATTTTATTCTTACCCAAGACTGAGCCGAATATCACAAAACACAACATGTATATCGCTGATAAGGCAAGAAAATAACCATATGTAATCATCCAATATGGCCCATCACCAAGACCATGCATTTTCATCATGATTCTTAATTTTTGTTGCTTCTCATAAACCAGTGATGTCAAAACAACCTATATAAAATGCATATATAAGTACGCTAAAACATCTATTCTGTTGTGTGTGCATTAGATGTTAGGTACGATTATTGACTTTGAAGATGAGTAATGTATTGTTCCATGAGCAGAAAATCAGTTAAGAAAGATGATTTTTTTATAACTACCTATTTGTTGAGATATTTATGCACTTACTGGAAAAAGTTGCAGGACAACCCATGTAAAGAACAGACTGCCCAGGAGAGTAGCTATCTCAATCCTAATTGGGGTCTCAGACTTAGGCATTTCCTTTACAAACTCAAATAAGATTTTGGTGCTGGGTCCAAGCAGAAACTGCAGGTAAGCATTTGATATCTGCATGCATAATGATCCTTGATATTATTCACTAAGAAAGGCTCATTTAGGATAACAACAAACAATAGACAGTATACCATATTTACGGAACGGGGAATCCGCAACATTGCATTAAGATGATTAATATCGGCACCCTTGGTTGTTGCGTTGAACCGTACAGTGACATTGAATCCATCCTCATTTGAATTGAGAAAATCGAAAACTGTCAAATGTCCAAAGAATATTTAAAAACAAGTTAACTTATACAAAAACAATTTAGCTTTATGATGCAAATAAGTTGTTTATGCAAACAGATTGATTATGCAGTATGTTGAAACTGAAACATAATGATAAAAGTATTTACCTGAAACTATGTTATTGATCCGTCGTTTTGGGTTACCTCTTTGATAAGTTTGATATAACTCTTTGTTGATATCAGAAGAACTGTTACGCCATGAATATATACCTCGAGCACATTTGATTTCTACATCAAGGGGCGAATAATTCAATCATTAACAAAACCCAAATTGCATCCAAAATTATGTGAGAGAAGAGTTGGACTAGTTATTGAGGGTAAAGTTTGGAAGAAAAAAATTAAAGTTGTATTCGAAATGTAAAGTGATATTCTTAAAACAATTTTTTTTTTCTAAGGTGATATTCATTTTGAAACGGAGGGAGTAGTAATATTATAGGCAAAATTATATTTTTGGTCACTTAACTTAATTTCAGGTAACGGTTTGGTGCTCTATCTTTTTTTTCATTTCAATTTGGTTCTTTCTGTCCATTTTCAAGCTTCAAATCTAATATTTTTATGCAAACATAGACGAGGATCATAGATTTGAAGATTGAAAAACCATAAGAAAGTAAAATCATTAATTTTAAGCTTAAAAGTTCATATGAAAATGGACAAAAAGGATCAAATTAAAATAAAATAAAGAACCAAACTGTTACCTGAAATTAAGTTAAGGGATTAAAAGTGTAATTTTGTAGTGCAAATGATTCGTAAATGTATTGAATTCCAGCAATTATCGATGGAATATTGTATTGGATTGGGAATTATTAAGCAGCTAATTTCTCTAGAAATTGGAGGGAAATGGATTTAGCTGAATTCAACCGTCCAATTTAAATTGACTGATGAATTCAACCGTCCAATTTAGCTGGATCAACATTTGTTTTTTAGTATAAAAGAATGGGAGGGAGTAGTCATTTAAAGCTTTATTTTAGATAGTGTTAGGATAAGAACATTATTTATAACACTTTGTATTTTTATCAATGTAAATCTGACTCTCACCATTTTATATGTGATTTATTTTTAACGTGGAAGATTCACATTAATTTAATTCAATAAAAGATTATTTTTAAAACTCATCATAATGTTGATCACATCTATCATAGCATTATCTCTATTCTTATTTATGATTTTGAATGAATTATGGATCTACAAAAATAAGCTTCCTTTTCTAATATGAATAGTTTGGTCTTAAATCAATAGGATTAATTAAACCTCAAAAAAAAATGAATAGGATTAATAATGTGTGTTTTTTGTCTTAGTGAACTTAACTCAATTGGTAAAGACATTATATATTAAATGAATGGGTCAGGATTCGAAGTTAGACTCTCATTTATTCACTTTAAAAAAGTGAACTCCTAGTATCTAGAATACTTGAAATAAAAAATTATAAGTTGGATCAATAAAAAAGCACTTATATGATCTTAATAAAAATCATTTAGACACACATAACACATATATCATTTAATTAATTAAAAAATACACATTTTGTAAATTGTTAAGTATTCTTCCTTTTTTAATGTGTGTACCCAATAATTTATATGTAGGGTTGTGACTAGACAAAAGTTCTTGGATCTTCAATGCATATGATTATGATTTGATTTGTTGTAATGGGTTTTGAATACCTCTTGGTTTTTAGTTCGGTTTGGAACATTCTAGTTCAGTTCAAAATACAAACAGTTCAGTTCAGTTATTTTAAATTTAGCAAACAGTTCAATTTGATTCGGTTCAATTTTCATCCCGAACCGAACCATACCCACCCCTAAGTACAGGTATCTTAGGCGAGCTCTATTTTAATATATTTACCTCTACTTATCATACATTGTCCTTAATTATAAAGATGTTCCATACCTTGTTGCGCAGTAGTGCCTGCTATTTGGTAGGGAAATAAGAATCCAGAGTTGTTTTGAGGGCACTGAGTTTGTAGATTAAAAATGGGATACTCCGGAGTAAAAGCAGTTTCATGAAAATTGTTATCCGTAGGCTTTGTTCCAGATCCCTATATTATTTTCAAAGTTGCACCAACAACAACAAGAGTCCACAAAAATAAATAGAATAATAAAAAAAAAACATTTAAAATCTAGATAGCTAAATAAATGCTTTCGAGTTGCAAAACAAAACAATAAAACTCACCAGCACATTTGGTGCCAAACTCGCCATGATATCATAGTCATTCATAGTTAACGCACTTGGGAACATATTTTTAGACACACCTGTGCAAAGAAAAGACAAGTAAACATAAGGCAAAGTAAGTATCTGGTACATAAGAATCAACTTTTGTTGACTCTAAATTTGAACAAAAAAAGGTGCAATACTTTGTCCAAAGGAGTGATTGTTGGCAGTAAAGAGCATGGTAAAATAACAGGAGGCAGTTGTATTGCATGAGAGAGCGGGAAGTTGCAAGAGAGGAGGCCATTCAGGTGGATTAGGAATAGCACAGGTTACAACTTGAGTCTGATCAGAATACTGAATCCCACAAACCTTCTCTGAGTCGTCACATTTTATTTTATTATTGTTGGCACAGATGCAGCCACATTTGTATTTGGGTTTATCCAATAAAGTGTCCATTATACTTTGAAGTAGAACCAGCAAAATGCAAAAGATCATAGGGAACAGAATCAACCGAATGTTTGTCTTCAGGTTCCGTTTCTTCAAACGTACGTTTCATGCAAATGGCGTGGACGAACACGTTCAATGAGATGAATAATTGAATTGTAAATGTTAGTGTAATGAATAATTATTGATTATACCTGGAAAGTTAAATTCTTCCTGAGAAGTGCGTTTGCTTGAGTACAGAAGCTGATAGGGGAAGGATCAGGATTTACCATATTTTTGTTGCGTGTATTATGTCACTGCAACGTGCAACCTTGCTCTTCTTTGTGCCTTAGTATGCAAGAATGGTTATGAAGGGACCTAGTAAGGTTGAAATGTGACCTATTAGTTTTCTTTTTATGAACAAAAGATGTATTAAAGAATCTATAACCAGTTCATGTCTAGATACACGTTCAGCATTTCAATCAAAATAATTAGAGGAATGCTAGCAACACTCTCTTTTGAGCACTCTCTCCAGCACTCATTTTTTTATTGGGTGAAATCAATGTAGGACCTGCACTTTGGAAATGGAATCCACATAAAATGGTGGGACATACATTAATTTCACCCAATAAAAAAGTGAGTGATAGAAAGAATGCTCAAAAGAGAATGTTGTTAGCATTCCTCAAATAAAAAAGATACACGTTCAGCATTTCATTCAAAAATATATACACGTTTAGTACCTAGAGTCATTTTTAAAAGGAAAACACAACTTTTTTCTTTTTTGAAAAACACAACTAATAATCCAATATATTTATATATTATCTATACGGATTAGTGGAGGGCGTGTAAGATGTTGGTCAATATCTTGGTAATGGAGTTTCTATTGTTATTACTTGTAAAATAATTTAACATGAACAATAGTATTGTTTAAGCTTATATATATGCATGATCGATTTGTTGAAATATTTTATTATTTATTATATTCAAAGGGCAAATATTGTAACAATAATTATATTAGTTATTTATCAATTATAGATCTTAGTTGATTAGTGATCAAATTAAGTAATAAGGTTATAAGATTTTTAATTAGATAATTAATTAAATATTTAATTAGTTGATATGGACTCAATGAGTGCATGTCCGGATGGTCCATTAACGGAATAATTGGAAACCCTAATGGTCATCCAATATAAAAGAGGCTATGGTCCCCAATATACCGAACACAACTCTCTCTTCTCCGCATCCGAAGAGAACTTGAGGCATAAAAATACCGGTTGAGGAAGAACCACATCAGCCGTCGCTAACCCTATTTTGTGTGTTTCAGATCATCACCTTCTCTCTCTCTGTTTATCGTTGTTGTTGAGAGGGTTGTTATCAAAGCTTCATCTAGGTATTCTTAATACCCTAGTTCTTAATATCCTTGATAAATTAAACATGTCGTAGATTCGATCATATTCATGTTCAATGATTAATTTGCTTCCGCTATACTTTTATTTTGTATTGAACATGTATTAGTATTATGAATTAAGACCTAAATTTCTAACACGGTTTTCTATGGTGTTTTTTCTCTCATCTACAAAATTTGAGGAAATGTTTAGTTATAAATGTGAACACTTCTCTCAATCGATTTTAAGCTGTATGGGACGCTAAATAAATCTTTCAACCAAAATTTGAATTTAAAAAATAACTATTATAGTATATTATTAAAGACCCCTCTATATTTTATCTTCCTCTGCTAATTTAAAAAATAATACTCAGCAGGTTGATCATTATGATTTTTAATAAAATGTTATATTTTTCTCTTTTTTAACTATAATAAAATTCATACGTATTAGACCAACAGATCCAAAAAAGGGAACTTCGTTAATTTTATTGGGATAGACATGCTTGTTGTAATATATCAAACGAGTTTAAGTATTGTCAACTGATCCCACAAATAAACATGACTTCTGAGAAGATCACACATCCAAAGACTACTATAAGTCAAGCACGTTTAACTTAACTGTGAAGTTCATATGAAATGGGCTACCGAAAAGAATATACATCTTGTTAGTTTAGGTAGTACCAAACAATTTTTATAAGCTTCCCTTCAACCATGTAATCTCATACTTACGTGGCATGAGTTCCTCTCATTCCGATGTGATTCGGTTCATCTAAAAGTTGTCGAGAACCGCTCTCATTAAGCTATTCTCGTCGGCCTCAAGTGCAACACTTTCCAATCTTGCTGCATCATCACTAGTTTTATGTTTTTGACAAATTGAATGATTTATATTGCACTAAAAACTTAATAAGCTATTCTTGCATGATTAACTTAAAATTTAGTCAGATTCATGCTGAAGAAGATTAATTTAAGAAGAAAGTTGATGGTTTGATTTGATCCCAAAAAAACACACAGATTTTGATCTCTATAAATGATATTTTAGGTAAAGACCATCTAACACTTCTCAATGGGTGTGAGAAATAGTGGGAAATGCATGAGAGAAAATAGAAGATGTGATGCATGATGTATATGTGATGGGAAACAAAAATAGACATAAAAATAAAGAGAGAGAGAGAGAGAGTCTAGAAAAGTATGGATGGTCAATCCCAATTACCAGATTTGATATGCACTTTTATCAAAATATTGGAATGTATACCTATTGTTAGTCTCAATTATGTATGTATTTTTCAGGCTAAGTGACAAATGCTTTGCAGTTTTCACATGATCAGCACATGAATTTCAGACATCAGCTACATTGTTAATTAATCACATTTTAGTTCAAAATGTCTTCAAACCAACATAAACAAATTAAAATCACTGACTTTAACTAGAATTAGCGATGTTTAAAGGCTGGTACATTGTTAAAATTACTCAAGGTATGACACGGTAGAAAACATTGATAATGTTACGTATGATTTAATAATTTTCTTACATATTTGACAACGGGATTTGAGTTGTAAGAGACAAATACAGAGTAATAAGAACAATCTTGAGGCCTTAGGCTCACTGAGTTACTCACATGGGCCTCCAAATAAACCAGTTATTTTAATCAACAAATTCACCAATCCTTTTCCCTATAAAGCCCCCTCTTATTCCTCTCAAACATCATCACTCACTCACTCATACACCAAATCAAACTAAAGAGTATTAGCACCTCAATCATTCCAAATGGCTTCCAAGGTTGCTATGCTCCTTTGCCTCAACATCCTATTTTTCACTGTGGTAAGCTCAACATATGTTCCATGTCCCCCACCACCTCACAAAGATCACAGCCACAAACACCCAACTTGTCCTAGAGACACAATTAAGTTTGGTGTGTGTGCTGATGTATTGGGTTTGATTAATGTTGAACTTGGTAAGCCACCAAAGACACCATGCTGCTCTCTCATTGATGATCTTGCTAATCTTGAAGCTGCTGTGTGCCTTTGCACTGCTCTTAAGGCTAATGTCTTAGGCATTAACCTTAATCTTCCCATTAATTTGAGCTTGGTTCTTAACTATTGTGGAAAGGGAGTTCCAAAGGGTTTCGTGTGCGCTTAATATGATTGTGTCACACTATATTTTTTATTCTTCATGTGGTGTGTGGATTTTGTACTTTTTGGTATATTCTCTCTAGCACTTGTTATTTATTTTTGCCAATGAACATTTCGTTCATACTTGATTATCATCATTATTATTGTGATGGTTTGAAATTGAAGCATCTTTGTCTTCTTTTTCATAGCCTCACTATAGTGACAAGTAATTTGTATTCCATCTAAGTGAAATTTCTTGTATTAATAAAAATTCTATATGTTTAAGCGAAAATTCTATGGTGTGTTGATTCTCGAGATTGTTCTAAGTAGAAATGTATTATGGTTTGAAATGTAAGTGTGTTTCTCTCTTCCAAAAACAACTAAATATTATCCTCTTTTGTCAAAAAAAAAACTAAATACTATCCTCTCTCTTTTTGTAGGCAAAAATATTATCCTTTTAGAAAATGGTAAGCTTGTGATGAGAAATATGCAAATGACAATTTAGGCAAACGGTTTTCATATCGTCACCCGTAAACAATGTCAAAAGTTCTCTTTTCAACTTTTCTTAAAAAAAAAAAAAAAGTTCTCTTTTCAATTTCTCTCATGTATGTTCATCTTCTATTCCACTGATGGATAGTGGAACTCATCATGCTTACTTAGCTAATTAAATGTCCGTTTACTTTTTAAAAATATTTATTTCCAAATATTTGTATACATTTTAGGAGTTTTTTTTTTTATAACAAAAGTGAAAAAAGGAAAGAAAAAAAAAACTACAAGGAAAAGACCCAAACCAAGGTCATCTCCCATAGCATCTGCTAAGAGTTTAGGCCATATCATTACCGGGAAGAGTTTTGTACAAAATAACAAGACTTCTATGACTTGGAACACATTTTCCCACATTTATTTTTCTGTATTTTAGGAGTATTTGTCTAAACAATTATCGTCCATTTCCAGAAGTAATAAAATTGTAAAAAATTAAATAAATAAAAAATTATTTTAATTATTTTCTAAAATGCGCCATTCATGTCTAATTTCTATATCTTCTCCGTACTTTAAAAATTTAATTCTCCTTGGTCTAAATTTTCATATCTTCACAAATATTCGAAATAAATCTCACCGCTGGTTTTCCAATCAAAAGGTTCATCTCCGTTAAAAATTGGTGAAATCTGATATTTTCTCATCATGTTTGACGAACTACCATGCACATCTCTCACTCACATGTTAACCTTAGCCTTAGTTATCCAATCTCACTAAATATTTTCAAATCGTTTCCACTACTGGCATCCTTCAACATTTGTTAGTTTACCTCAACGAAATGCCTAGAACAAATATGAAGAAATCTAGCAAGAACAAATTCATGTTACCATAAAATATTTAGGTCGAAATTCAACACACATAAGTACTTTGTAACACCTAGGAAGGTACGTGTTAAGATCATACACACTTCAGGGAAAAAAACAAACAATATGGACAGCCCAGATATAATGCTCGAATACAAACAGGACATAAATTTGGGTATAGTTGCTTCATGCAAAACTAAAAACCTATAATGTACAAATCACTCTCAAACGCCAAAATGCAGCGAAGATAAACTTGATCAAACACACCTATAGTTCGGTCAATTCAGCAATTTCCATCAAAGATAACACATAAACATCACAAGTTTCAACTTCTTCATGTCAACTCCGGAAAATCAGTCTTCCTCAAATCACCTCTTCCATTCTGCTTGAACTACCTTTCCTGCAAGAGTAACAGAATAGTTGATGATCATAAATCATATAAATCATAGTGAATAAAAAGGCATACGCCAGAATAAACAAACATGAATTTTGTAGTTCACTTCAAGCATTCTATCAAGTTGTTTTACAGTAAATGAAAGAAACCGTATTGTTATTTGAATGTAGTGCTATTTGAACCTGCAATCAAATTTTGGAGAAAAGTTCTCATACATATTGTTTATAAAGGAGGCATTATTTGTCATACTTATGAAGCGAGGCATGCCAATACGTTGAAGTTTTTATTAAAAAGTAATTTTTACGTGATATTATGGTGTAACGTTTTCTTTTTCATTTGATATTTTCAAAGCACAGTTTTGGTGAGTTTTCTATGCAGAAGGAACACTACATCATACCATTTCCATCTCTAGAAGAAGATGCTGCTTTGTCGCTTTTATGGCCCCCTTTACCACCTGAATGAACTGGTCTCTGTGTCCTAGGTGAATGCGAACTGATTTTGCTGTTAGTTGGAGATGGCAGGGACTGTCGCCGAGCACTGTTGTTTTTCTCACTTCCATCTTGTACGACTTTTGGGGATCCTTGAGCCCTCAATTTTGCCTTGGCAGATTCAGTTGCTGCCATATAACTTGGTACCGTCGGACTATTAATCAAACCGTTCTCTGCACGTTCCTGCTTAGCTCCAATTGAGGCTTTTCGGGTTGGTTTCTGGTTTTCACTTCCTGTTTGATCTTCCTTGTGATTCAAATCTCCATTTGTTAAGTGAGAATTTTCATCTTTGCAAACAGTCTCTTCTAAATCTTTGGGTTCATTTTTAACTTCATCATCAGAAATGTTTTTATCTTTACTTGTAATATCTGTCAAAGGCTTTGATTCCACATTCACCTGATAACTGCTAGGAGTGTCAAACACCTCCTTAGTAACTAAATCTCTAGGGCTAGGAGTAATTCCCATCTCTGGCTCACTGGTTAACGTTGCTTCCTTTTTTACCATTTCATTGGAATTAATGACCCCTTGTTGTGAAACACCAGCACTTGAGGCAACTATTTCCTTTTCCAAATGAGGCTTAGGAATCTCAGATTCAACTTCTGACAGAACTGCAGCTTCTACAACTGGGTTATGAACCTTTCTCAAGTTACGTTTAACCTTCTCAAGCTCAATCTGTGGATTTTCCAGCAAAGGATCTGAGGGTTGGCTAGGAAATTTCCTTGTGTTTCGTTTTGGTTTTTCAACTTCAGGGTTTGCTTGTGCTGGAGCTACGTCAAAATTCGCAGTAGGAAGCTTCCTGTGGGTACGTTTAGACTTGGTCATCTGAGCATCTCCAGTTGAAATATTACCCTGCTTTTTCTGGGACTTAGTATCCCGGATTTTCTTGGGTTGGGGAATTGGCTTCCAAAACCGACATGCTGACCAGCGCTCAGACCAACTAAGGACTGAATTTGGATCACCACAAACATATTGCAAACGCAGGGCCATAATTGTAGTTGATGAAGCAATAAGCTGAAACAACAAATAGATCCAAAGGCAAATTGTAATAGAAGTATGTGTTCTATATAATTGACACATGCATGGTGCAAGATAAATGAAACAGAAGAAAGCTGTCTTAAATAAAGCAAGAAAAGTCTAATTGATGTGAAAACCGGGTTTTTTGAGAGTTAAATGAAATCAAGTAGATATGCCTTACTTTCTCACTTCAAAGATATGCCATCTTTAAAAAGTCTAATTGATGTGAAAACCGGGTTTTTTGGATTTAACCAAACTAAAATATGATATGACATAACCAAATAATGGACAAAAACCCACTCAGAACAAATTAATGCAGTCTCTGGTAATTTGATATTCAATCACTATATCATGATATAATTTACTCCAGCTTTTACTCAATTACATCCCCCATGTGAATTAAACCCAGTTAATCTTCCGGTGAATAGTGTCAATAGTCAAGTGATTTGACTACAAAATTAGTATATTACGAATTAGTGCACATGCAACTAGGATTAAGAACACACGCGGTTAGGCAAAAATAATTACGTGTATAATCTTGGCATCTGCTTTAATTAATTTAATTTGACTTTCTCAAAGTGTTGCTCTAACTAAGACTATTTACCTAAACCTCGGCTTGATGATTGCATTTCCAATATATGAAGATATGGAAGAGTTCTTGAGATAATACTGTAATATTTCTTGTTAAGTTGATATGCCTAACAACCACATCCCTATTATTTCAAACGGTGGGTCACAGAAAACAAAATTGACTGTGCCCCCTACATTCCTATTATTTCTCCCTCCACCATATCAATTATCAATACAGAGATCACTTGAGTAATTGGGGAGAGAGAAGTGACTGGCCCTGAGATGCCACGAATAATATATAGATCTTAGGCCTCTGTTTTATGCATGATTGCTATTTCAGTATTAAATACACAAGATACGGCTATTGATGAGATCTATAGTATTATTGTAGCAAAAAAGTTAAACTTCAAATTTGATCAGCTTTAAGAAAAATTTAAACTTCTTATTTTCTAAACTATTGCATCGTTTGTTCTCGAAACTCAGTCCGGAGTTTGTAGCCACAGAAAAAAAAATTGATCTAGCATAGTTATCACACATATATGGGGCAATGCAAGTTACCTTACGGGTGAAAGTGTTTGCTGACAACTTCATAATTTTACCAGATATAGCAATTGGCTTGACAGGTTTGGCATCCTAAGGAAAAACACATTGAGAAAGAAAATCATTCGCAGCAACAGCAGTTAACAAATATTATACATGCAACCCCCCCACCTTTCTTATCACTGACTTGTTGTGCACTTTGAAGTTATCAAACTCTAACAATACATAAATAACTAAAAGACACTCATAAGAATTTTCACGCATTGTCTGATAATAGAAACCATACTTGTCTTAAACATAAAGTTCCCTCAGAAAAGAAAAAAAATCTTTGAAGACAATCCCCAACAGCTTGTGTATTGCACCAACTTCTTAATAAGAATAAAAAGTATTGCATGATAAGAGACATTCATAATTCTAGTTGTAGCAAATAACTCAAAATAAACCCATTTATTTGAACAGCAAGGAGCCAAGCTTTAAAGCACCAGCTTGCCCCTTTATTTGCACGGTAAGTCCTCATTTTGAATGTTGTGGCTGCCAGCTCAGCAAGAATTATGATCTTTAATAGAACAGATTAGCTCTAATTTCAATTTGAGCAAGAAAATCAGGTTAATTATAAATTCGATTTCATATTCCAACCCCACCCATGGACTAATCAGAAGAATTTAAAGAAAACATGACAAATAAATTATAATGTAGAGAGAAAACAGATTTGGAAATAATAACCTGAAGCTTCAATAGATTGCACTTCTCATGAATTTCAAATCCAACATCAGACTTTCTAATTATTTGTCCACGAACTAGTGCTTGTAATTTGACAATTCCATACATACAGCACAATGTAGCAACAGCTTGTCTTCTAACCAAGTGCCCACGAATAAGTGCTTGTAACCTTATTATGCCTTTTAAGGCTCTAAATGCTCTCCGGGCCTTCAATAGAGACATTTGCATTAGTTAAGGCAAAATATCAAATATAACAACTTACCAGAACTCACACAATCAATCCTCCAAAAAGATAATGCCAATAAATTAAAAAACTGGTCCATTTGCCAATTCTTTCATCGACATATTTGTCAGTAAACAGATAATCAGAGACATACACAGCAAAGAATTCAAGATGGCAACAAATTTATTGATGAAGTATGTTATTCTATCTAGAGTGACATATCAGTGAGAACCAAGAGGTATTGATCTCCAACAAGAAGCTTTTGAGAATTAGTTATAACATGAAAGAAATAGTAAAGCTTCTCTATTTAGAGAACATGAAGGCAGTAGCTACATTGCTCGACAGCTGCTCTGGACAAATAAATATTTCAAAGTCCCAAAATCGATTTCAAATTAAGAGCACAAATTTATAATCGATGAAATTAAGGAGAAATAAAGACAAGCCAACTATTAAAATGTAGGGATTATTGTAACACTAAGACTAAAATGCTGCACTAAGCTTCAAGATTGTGCTCTAGTAAGTAGTAACATTAAATCTTCTAAACTTCATTTCTCAATCCACCACAATCAAAAAGTGCACTTTAAAATATATTTCCATGGTTTATAGTTAAAAATTCATAATTTTGCAGACTAAAAGGCACTTAAGAATTTCATCGGAAAATATCTATAAAACAGTTAGTTACGTACCAGATAACCCCTGAAAGCAGCCTGTGCTTTTGTAGCTGCTTCCTCCAGCTTCATTTTCTCTGGATCAAGTGGTGCATCTTGATCAACAGGTCCCACTGTGTCAATTTCTTGGTTTCCAGGTAAAACATTTTCTGCTTCTTTATTCTCCAGCTCCAGGTCTTCCTCATGTACGGCAATAGTGTTGGAGGTTGGCTCTAAAGCTAAACCAGTTTCCGAAACCTTGGAAGCAACAACTCCTTCCTTTTGATTAACAAGCTTCTAAATTAAAATATAGTAAAAGACATCAGGATTTTCATTACCGGTACTTTCAATTTTGTTGAGAAAAGAGCAATCTAACAGTGATACTTTTCAATAATGTAACAGCAGTTATGATCCATTGCAACAACTAGTCTGCATAATCTTAGACCGTTTGTAAATGAAGTTAACAAAGTCCATGAAGTGTAAAAAAATATCAAATAAAATTTTAGAATTGTGGCAACATCGCCAAAGCATAATTTTTGCTTCCTTTCTGTCTATCGATGACAACAATTGACTAATAGATCTGATGATACCGTTTAGGTAGGAACTTAAAGGGTGAACGGTTAATCTAGAGTTCAATATTTGTGTCGTGTATTGTCACCAATAATGTAACTTCTATGGATGTTTAGGAATGCATTCAATAAAATATGCATGTGGTTTAATAATGAACAGAGGACTAATGATGCCTTAACTATCATAGCATCACAGGTTTACCTCTCTTCCTCTTGGTATATTTGATTTGGATGCCTTCTTCCCAAACAGTACAGTTTTGATCCATTTTCCTGGTGATTTACCCATTGTGATACCAAGATCTGTAACAGAAAAAAGGCGATATCAGTCTCTAAATGGATCCTATGATTATTATTTTTATTTCATATTTTTATAAATATGCAAGTTATTAATACACACAAAAATACAATTAATTCTTAAATCATGCAAAATGGTTGCTTAAACTAGACCGCAAATTCAGTCAACTTAAGCTGGTGCAATTGAAAATGAGCTTCAACTGTTGTTACTCAATTCCTATAGCCAGCTTCTTTCATTGCTTGGTTAGCTAAAGTACTCACAGATAAAATGTTGTGATTTAAAAAATAAACAATTCATTAAGTTAGACCATGAAAATACGAGTGCAAAAAAATAAGTTGAAGTTAAAGGAGAATATAAATTTGGCTTAATTGCACCTTTGGACCCCTATCTTTCCAAAAGTTGCGATTATGGCCCCCTAACTAATTTAAATACAAAACAGCCCCCTATGTTTTGATTTTTTGGCAGTTTTGGACCCCCAGTCCATTAGTCCTCTGTCAATGTCACGCACGTGGCACCTCACTAATGGACTGGGGGTCCAAAACTGCCAAAAAATCAAAACATAGGGGGCTGTTTTGTATTTAAATTAGTTAGGGGGCCATAACCGCAACTTTTGGAAAGATAGGGGTCCAAAGGTGCAATTAAGCCTATAAATTTTAGTTGTCACAATTTAATAAAGAGCAGCTGATAATGACATTGACATCTCATTTAATTTAATTGTGCTATGAAAATAATTTATGGTGTTGTTGCTCTCAGAGAATAGTTTTTGTTCTCAATTCTCAGTAAATAAATAAATCCTCAAAAAATACATACTATATTAAACTATTATTGTCAAAAGAAAAAATTATATTAAACTATTATTATTATTTTACTACTAAGATCATGTAATTATAGGAAAATTATATTAAACTATTATTAATTTACTACTAAGATCAAAAGTAAGTAGTATAGGGTAACATGCAACCCAAACCCAACCAGAACAGGCATAAATGCATAATTTATAGAAATAATGATCAAACAATTATTAAACAGTAACATAGACATCATGCAAAATTAATAGAAGCGTATTTTCTTTATGCAATAATACATAACCAATTAAACACTATCATTTTTTTTTTAGAGAAATTAAACACCATCATATTATTTCCTTTTTAACATGATTGAACCGTCACACACAGACATTGACTTTTTTGCAATCTCCACCGTAAGCCACCGACAATAATAGTAGCTTACACTAATCAAAAGATTAATCAAATCACACCACAAATTACGCTTCATGTCTCAATCTCCTTGAAAGATCAACAAATCTAAACAAATTACACCGTAACAGTAATCAATCAAGAACACAGAACCACAAAACACGGAGAATGTAATGTAACAGACATGTAAAACACGTGGAAACCCTAGAATCAACGAGATCTAGTACAAGCAAGAAGTGTAAAACACAGAACATGCACAATCCATGAATCAGTGTTTGTAATTGGTGGTGAAGAGGTTGTTTGAGGGTAGATCTAACAATTACCTTACCAATGTGGAAGTTGTTTAGCTCAAATCTACCATTCCTGTGAAGCAGAACCGAATAATCAGCTTATAGACTTAAAAATAATCACTTCTTTTTTTTTCATAGAGAGAAAAGAAGAGAAATATATAAAGTGGAGAAGAGAAAAGAAGACAGAGAAAGAAGGAGTTTTGAGTGTACCATAGAAGAAGACAGTGAGAGATTGTTGATCTAAAGCTGCATAAATTTTGCGGTTGCTTTGTTTGTTACTCTCTGTCACTGTGCTAGCTGGTATAGTGAAAATTGAAAATTGAAAAGCTGAGATAATTTCTTGGGAATCATAATGTGTAACTTAGACACACGTGGAACAAGATAGGACCCATATTTTCAACCGTATGATGTTGTAGTTTTTTTATTTTTTTAACCATGTGTGCACAACTAAGAGTAATCACTCGATTCAGGTAGAATTGTAGTTAGTGTATATACTCTATCTGTCTAGGATAGGGTTCGAATTCATAACATTTTTTAAGCTCAAAGAAATTATTTATCATCTTATCTAGGATTATTTGGTGAAAAATTACATAGTAATTCATAAACTAATTTATAGCGGATGATTTACAAGTTAGCTTATATGTGATAGCTAGGGGTGGCAAAAATACCCATGCCCATGGATACCCGCGGGTAAAATCCATCACGGGCACGGACGGGTAGCTAAACGGGTATCCATGGGTATAATTAACGGGTATTTGACTACCCATTATTATATGAATACGGACACGGATTTGATGGTACCCATACCCACGGGTACCCATACCCAATAATAAATTAACTTAATTACTAAAATATCCTTATATATCTTATTATTAACCTATTTTTAATTTTTTTTAATTTATATTATTAAGTTGACAGATTAATTTATATTAACCTATTTGGATATTTTGATGTTTTTATTTTACTTCATGAATTTGTATGAATTATGTAAGAATTATGAATTTTCTATGGATTATGATTTATGAAATTTTGAATAGATTATGTATGGATGTTTAAAAGTAGTTGAAGTTTTTTGTTAATTAAAAAAAGTTATTCTTTGTTCCAAAAACTAAATAAATTCAAAAATCCATGGGTACCCACGAATACCCATGGATACTTCAATACCCACGGGTACCCACATAATGGGTACCCATGTGGGTACGGGGCGGGCATGGGTATCATGTTTATCCAACGGGGCGGGCACGGGTATCATACTATCCGTGTCCATGGGTACCCATTGACATCCCTAGTGATAGCGGATAAGCTAGTTAATCGAATTTATATTATTTGATAAAATTAGCAGTTGAAATAACTTATAAATATGAAATAATATGATAATTATTTTATTTTTTTTCAATTAAGATAGCAAGACTAAATATGAGATAAAAATTGATAAATTATAAGCTACTTGAATTAACTTATCAAACTCATGAAAATAAGTTATAAACTCATATAAAATTGACAGTTTTTTGAATTATATAAACTTATAAACTATAAGCTCTTACCAAACATACTCAAACTATTTTTGGTATTGATGTAATGATTTGGTTAGGTTGGAACCGTTGATTTGATCAAATGGTGAATATGAAAAGCTTGTGCTAGACATTTACACACGTGAGAAAGACAGAGAGTGGTTGTGATTAAAAAGGGTTGTTCTTGGGGAGTCCCAGTGGAGTTACTTCAAAACCAAGTGTTTGTTTTCTTTACTGTTTCTTTTTTAGCTTTATTCTGAAGCATTGGAAATTACTTTTATGACCCGTGATGTTGAGATAAGAGTCACCCGCGGAAGCGCGTGTTGGAAAATGAGGGCCGTTGATGGAGTGATGTGGACTGCAGAGGCATGGATGGAATGCGTGGTGTTTGGTGAAGTGGGATTGCGTGGCGCGTGGAAATGTTGCCACGCTGGCATTAGTGGATTACGTGCCGACAAAAACAGAGATAGAGGATGTAGGAGATACTACAGTTGGTAATGTACTACTCCCTCATTAAAGGAATGTAGGCCATTGTCTTTTTCATATTTCTTAACTAATCGAAATACCCGTGCTATAGCACGGGTAACGCGGCGCAAGCGCCGTGCAAGTACTTTTTTAATAATTGTTAGATTGTTAAGTGGACATAGAAATTTGTAGATTAGCCAATTTTATGTAAATAGTTTGGTAGATATGATAAGAAGTTAAGTTTTGCAGAGTAACCAAAGTATTAGGCAAGAACAATACAATAACTTTGCCGGTTGTTAAGTTTTTTATGTGTATGTATGCATATGCATTTGTTTAAATTGGATCCCGGTATCAATTATACACGCTTTGGACAATTTTGACAGTATAAATTTTATATAGAGTTTTATTTTTATTTTTTATATAGTATTTTTTCATAAACTTTTGGTTCATTTTATTAGCAAATATCATAATTAATCATCAAAACTGAGTTATCAAAACAAATCAAAGTATTAGGTTAGGACAATACGATAACTTTGGCAATCGTTAAGTTTCTTATGTATATCTATACATTAGATTAGTGGTCAAATTGGGTCCCGTGTAACAATTATACACTCTTTGGATAATTTTGGTAGTGTAAATTTTATATGAAGTTTTAAAAAAAAAAATTATATAGTATTTTCATAAACTCTTCGGCTTTGTTTGGCATATCAAAGAAAGTGAAGGGAAAGATAGTAAGAGGAAAGATTGTTGAAGGAATGAAAGTGAGTAGAAAATGTGTAGAAAGAGAGATGATTATTTAATTGTTTGGTATGAAAGAAAGTGGAAAGAAAGATAAATCTATATTTATTAAATGACATAAATATCCATACATTAAAATTTATATATATATATATATATATATATAGGACATATCTAGTGAGAATGTCTTCTTTATGTGAGAATGATGAGAATATCTAATAACCATTAGATCAAAAATAAATGCTTGAGATTAAAAATGCTCATTTAAGAAATACATGTATCTCTCCTACTACATTCATTCTCATAAACCCATTTTATCTTTTCAACTTCTTTGAACAAAATCACATTCGTGATTCCTCTATTAATCTTAATTCTTCTTTCTCTCTCCCTTAATCCTCTTTATTACATTCCTAGTTGTGATTATGTACCGGACAGATTTTTATTGTCTTTTTGAAAGGATTGAATTCAATATGCTCGAGAACCGCAAGTGTTGTTCACCAACGTTTCCATATTTTCTTTAATTCAATTTAATTTAAGAATTAATATGATTAAGATTTTCAGTTGCTGAAAAGAAGCCAAACAAAAATTTTAAAACAAAGTGATTCAGATCGTTCGAGTCGAGACATAGATCATAAAGAACAAAAGATGGACATTAGCTTGAAATTGGATCTGGAATGGTTTCTTTTATAGGGTTTCCGACCGCAAAGCGAACGGATGCAGACGGTGGCTGCAGCGGGTTTCCGACCTCAAACCGATGGTGGAAGGTGGCCACGACGGGTTTATGACCGTGAACCGGAGGTAGAAGGTGGCGACGACAGGTTTACGACCATGAACGAGTGCAGATGGCAAAAACGGTGCCGGTTGGGTCGTCGGAAAAATAATTGACGGTGAGAGGAATAAGAAACATCAACTTTAGAAGAAGAAACGACAGCTTCAGAATGAAGAAGAGAAGAGTTAAAGCGGTAAGAGAGTGAAAGATTTGAAAATAAAAATCAGAACATAAAAACATATCCAGTGAGAAAGAAAGGAAGAAGGTGATGGTCTATATGATGTTTTTATTGGTACATTAAATCCAAGTCCTCCATTTTAATCTGAATGGCTAATAATGTATTCTCACATTCTCATATAAGGAAGTCATTCTCACTGGATACATCCTCTATATATATATATATATACAGTGGCGGAGCCCTTCATGGGCTGGGGTGGGCCACGGCCCACCCGGAAAAATTAAAAAATCAACGACTATAGGTCTATTTTTCGAAATTTTATGCAATTTTGTGTCGGTTTTATGTTTTGGTTGATCCAAATTTCTGCAAAGTGGTATAGTGGCCCATCCAAAAATTTAAATATTCAATTATAGGTCTATTCTGCGAGATTTTATACAATTTTATGTCGGTTTTAGATTTCGATTGATCCAAATTCCTGCAAATTGGTGTAGTGGCCCACTCTAACATTTTTTTCTGGCTCCGCCACTGTGTGTGTATATATATATATGTGTGTGTGTGTGTGTGTGTGGGGTGAATATAAAAAAAATATTAAATTTACCGCATACTGTATATAGAAAAAGAGGCATGTGCGATCAAAAATATTAATCGAAAGGTAATAAAACACAAATAAACAATTGTTAAAAAAACAATTACTTTCTTTGCTCAATTGTTTTAGAAATGTGGGTCATTTGGTAATTTGCAAGTTTAAGACTCAATCCCTAACTTTTCTTCGCTGTAATGGGGAGAAAGTTTTAGGACGTGGGTCCCACAAAAAGCATACTTTCTTTCCACTCTAACAAAGCAACCAAACTATGGAAGCCCGCATTTCTATAAACTTTCTTTTCTCTATGTTCTCTTTCCTTACCGTTTCTGCTGTACCAAACACACCCTTCGTTTATTTTATTAGCAAATATCAAAATTAATCCTCAAAACTGAGTTCTCAAAGCAAATTAAAGTATCAGGTTATGACAATATAATAACTTTGTCGGTCGTAAAGATTCTTATGTATATGTACTAATAACTTCGTCAGTTGTAAAGATTCTTATGTATATGTACACATTAGATCAGTGTTCAAACTGGATCTCGTGTAACAGTTATATATTCTTTGGATAATTTTGATAGTAAAAATTTTATATGAAATTTTTTTTCATATTTTTTTTATATGGTATTTTTATAAACTCAGTTCATTTATTAACAAATATCATAATTAACCCTCAAAATCGAGTTAACAAAGCAAACAAAAGTATTAGGCAATGACAATACAACACACGCAAACATTATTAAAAAAACTTTAATTCTAAATAATTTTCCGGTATTTGTTCAATATTTATCCCATATTTTAGTATATGTATTATTAAAATATATCTTATACATATCTCATATTTTCTTGATATATAGTTCATCCATTCACATTTACTTTATTAATAGTAGCGGAAAGAAGGGCACTATCGTGCCCGTCTGTCTGTTCTTTCTACTGCGCTAAAGCATGTGATTATTTTACTATGTTTGTTTGTATAATTTTTAATAAAATTTTCAAATTTTAAAATATTAATGAAAAATATTAATATATTGATTTAAAAACAAAATATTATCAAGGCATATAACATAATTATTTTTGAACTCAACATATTTTAGTTTGCCTACATATAAAATTAAGATAAAATAATGATCATTTTGTTGTTTATTCTAATAGTAATTAATCACATCATAACATAAATGTATAAATGACATGTTATGTAAAAGAAACATTGCTATGATTACGATAAAAGAATATCTTTAAAAACTACATTTTTCGTAAAGTCTCAATCTTCTCCTTCTATTTCCCCTTCTTTAATGAGAACTTTTGTTGAATTTTGAGAAACTCCTCTTGATTTTTATTTTTTTTGTGATGGGCGGGGTTTGAACCCCGGACCTTGCATATATTATGCATTATCCTATCCAACTGAGCTTAGCTCACGAGGACTGAAACTCCGCTTGATAAAGCTACATATAATTGACCATGCCTGAAAACATGTCGTGGAAGATAGATTCTGACATTGGGAATGGTCTGCCCTTGTGACTTATTTATGGTAATAGCAAAACTTAGTGCAACGGTGAAACTGTTTTTACTAAGTACAAAAGGGAAGTCATGAACTCACATTTATTTTTAATTTAATTTTGGGCTAGAATGTTATTTTTCCAACATTGCTTCCTGTTAGGATTTCCACATCTAACATATTCTTAAATAAACAACGACATAACAATCGTGTCCCATTACACAGGTCATATCTAGGGTCTATGTTTCACAACAACATCAAGGTGCACCTTTTTTTACCTTTAAAATATGTGGTGGGATACTTCCTTGAGCAATTGAGTTTAGGAATTCCTGTTGAATAAGTTACGAGTATCCCTTCAACCTCGTCAAATGACAACAAATTATGTCATTCTCGTAGAAACTGATTGATAATTAATATTTAATATAGTGCTAACAGATATTTTTCTAAAATATTTCGAGTCCTAGTCTTTTTTTAGAGGATTTAAAGTCAAATCTTTAACATTATTTTTTTCTTACATTGTTACTAATCTTTTTTTAGAGGATTTAAAGTCCAATCTTTAACATTATATTTTCCTCACGTTTGTTACTAATCTTTTTTTCATAGTATTTAAAGTCAAATCTTTAACATTATTTTTTGCTCACGTTTGTTACTAACTTTTTTTAGAGTATTTAAAGTCTAATGTTTAACATTATTATTTTTTGCTCACGTTTGTTACTAATCTTTTTTTAGAGATTTAAAGTCCAATCTTTAACATTATTTTTTGCTCAGTTTGTTACTAATCTTTTCTTAGAGGATTTAAAGTCCAATCTTTAACAATATCTTTTGCTCACGTTTGTTACTAATATTTTTTGTAGAGGATTTAAAATCCAATCTTTAACAATATTTTTTGCTCACATTTGTTACTAATCTTTTTTTTAGAGAATTTAAAGTCTAATCTTTAACATTATTTTTTGCTCACGTTTGTTACTGATCTTTTTTTAGAGAATTTAAAGTTCAATCTTTACCATTATTTTTTGCTCACGTTTGTTACAATTGATCAAAGACTATGAAAGGGTAACTTATATTAATAAAATAATATGGAAATACTGTTTTTTGTGGAAGTAATAAAATAATATGGAAACACTGTTTTTTGTGGAAGGGATGTGAAAATACTTGGCAATCTTTGTCGGTTGTATTGAGGGGAACAACACAGATGTACAACATAAAATCGGTTGATAGAAAAGAAACATGAGTTTTTGTTTTGTGCTAGTTTTTTGTGAGTTTGATCTATGGTTAACGGAGGTAAAAGAGGGTTAACGGGGACAATTAGTGACATAGATTAGTAATCTACGTGTTATTTTATAATTGGCTAACAGTAAGAACAGTTCATAAAGAATTGTGTGGAAGTTTTCTTCTTAAATTAAATTTATTTTTATTTATTTGTTACATGTGTTATTTGTATTTAAAATTAAAATTAAGGGTATTTTTGGAAAGAAAAGTTCTACCCAAAAGTGTGCTGAAAAGGGTAGTTTTCTTTTTATATATATATAGTATAAATATGGTTCACATTGAATTTCATAAATAGACATAGTGACCTATAAACGTTAATTGGATTTAAAGATTCAACCCACACATAAAATACAAACAAAAATAAAAGGTTCACATTGAATCTCTTAAAATTTCCAAACAACTCCGACCACCACATACCTAAAATAAAATTATCATTTTGATCTGATCATGTTCATCTAGAAAACCACCTAATTTATTCATAGGGTTGTAAGTTTAAATTTTGTTTCGTCCACCTTCTCTCCTATTCTATTTTTCGGCCACCGTGTGCCACCTCTTCAAAAATCAAATTGTTCATGCTCTTTCTCTAAACTTCAGCACCAAAACCCATAAAAATTAATGATGATATCAATCTCGACAGCAACCACCGTGCCGGAAATCGCTTATCTCACCGGAATTCATTGTGCAGCAACTTCAAATATCTGGAGCACAATTTCTTCACCACCTCTACTCTTTGTAATACATGTAACAAAAACAAATCACTATTAGATTTGATTTAGTTGTAAATTTTTGTTTAGTTTTGAATGCAACACAACGTAAAATATGTTCCTGAGTAGTTTTTTAGTACACATGAGTTTTTTTTCTTTTCTTTGGTACAATTTTCTTCTTCTTTCTACAATAATAAAAAATAGTTTTATGAGTTTCTCATGATGAATAAAGAATCAAGTTATGTATTTTTATCTGAAAAATTGTTAGATCTAAATAGTGTTAAAATGTTAATATTTATAACTAACAAACTAATGAAAATATTATATTTTATAATTTAACAAAAAAAAATGTTATTTGTTTAAAAAAGAGTAAAAAAAAAAGTAGAAAAAGAAGATCTTATATTGTTTTCTTCAATAATTTCTGAATAATAAAAAAACATTTTTATGTTGTTGGAGAAATTTTTGTTTACTGTTGGTATACTTTGGTAGAACTATGAACTTCAAATTCTCAAGAACATATGAACACAAAGTTACGTAACATGAAGATTAGAGGAAATAGAAGAATGAAAAGTGACAATACCTTTTGCATTTATATCTTGATTTTGAGATGTGAAATGAAATTCTTCTTCCTTCTTCTTGTTGTTCATTTTTCTTGATTGTAGTTGTTCTATGTAATAGGTTGCCTCAATATAAAGAATCTGAAAAAATAAATCAAACTTGTTAGAGAAATGGTTAGAGAAAATAAAAATGAAGAAAGATGGTAAGAAAATTATGAAATGAGATTGAAAGAGAATAAAGTGCATTATCAAATGAAGAAAGGTGGGAAGATATAATTTTGAAATTCGAAATTTGAAATGGAAAGAGAAATGAAAAGTGGATAAAGATGTAAAGTGGTTTTATAGCTGAATTTTGCATTGTACTTGACATAAAGTTGTTTTGTTTATACGAAATACCTGAAATAACCTTTGAAGTATTAGTTGTATAGTATATGGGACAAGGGTATAATGAGAAAATTTTGGCTAAATAAAATGGAGCAATTCTAAGCCATCTGAGGCGTGTGAAATTCCTGTCTTACCCTTAAGTAATTGTAAAAAGTAGCAGTAAAAAATAAGGAGATCAGGGGCAGTAAAATATTTTTGGTGGTTATTTGTTTTTATATATATATATATATAGTAGATAGATAGATAGATAAAAGTTATCGGTGTAATTAATGTATTTGTTTTATATGTTAATATTACAAAATTGTCATTTATTTGTGTGTGTATTAAATTTGACTTTTCATATTTCAAAACAAAATAGTAGTATTAATTAGGGGTATCTTTAGGAAAAAAATAATAAATGCATATAATACTTTAAAAAGGGATTTTCAATTATGGACAAAAATAAAATCAAATGAATGCTTAGATATAAGGACGGATGGAGCAGTCAAGTAGTGTACTTACTTACCCTACCCTCCTTCGTAACAAACTCAATTAAATTAAGGTGAGATGAACCCTCTCATAAAACTTTTTTTTCACAATGACCAACTCCTATCATTTTAAGGTATTTTTGTGATGAATTGTCAAACAATAGTATCCAAGTTAATTAAGTATGAACAAAAAAAAAAATTAAGTATACTTTAAAATAAACTAAAATGTTAAATAACCAAACAATTTGATTTAAAGTGGTTGATGAGCTCAAGTGACAATTCCAAAAATTTCGGTCAATGAGGGCAAAGTTATATAAACTCACAAAAGCATTAGGTAAGAAGACTTCAAAGGATGTTAGTATAATTTGCCGGTATAATTATTAGTAATCCTCTCTATGTTAGCTTGTTATACATAGTCCGTCGCAAATTGGGGTAAAATGAGATGGTTGTGTTAGATCTTGATAGGAACATAGAATTTTGTCGAATCTATATGACATGGATTAAATACGAAATTTTGTGAATGTTAGGTCGTTATCTAAAAGCAACATGTTGTATGGTTTTAGTACAATATAAAATATGCAAGGGTTGGTGCATTGGCACCTAGATGCATTGAGTAGGTACGACTAAATAAGTTAGTTTAAGAGAACACGATCATTTTGGAACATGGAATGTAAGCACTCTTGTGGAATTTTGGAACATGGAATGTAAGCACTCTTACGGAAAAAAAAAACTACGGAAGTAGTGGACATTGTGACTAGGAATGAGATTAATTTATGTGTCTGCAAGAAACTAAGTCGATGAGTGAAAAGGTGAAAGGAATAGACAATTCATAATTTAAGTTTTCGTACATGGTGACAAGTCGTCTTAAGTTATTTTCAGCATGATTTTCAATCATTATAGTAAGTAATTGAGTCAATAAAGAGGACTTGAAGATAAGTTTCTCATGGTTTAAGAGACATTTTGTAATGTTTTTAAATCGAGTCATATAATTTGGTTTCTTCTCTAAATCAGACAATTTCATAGGTATGTTGAGTCTTTTAGAAGCAACACATGTCATGTAAGTTTTAGAAGACATATAATAAGGTTAAAAAAGCTTATGAAGACATTACAAGTTGGGAAAAAATTGTCTCAAGTCCCAAGACTAAATCGGATAAGGAAAACACTCGAAAAGACGAAGAAAAAGGTGCAATCAACGCTGGAACTTGAGGTCGCGCGCCTCGCACACCCCAAATGTGTGGGACAGAGAGAAATATGTTTTTTGTGTGCTGCCACGTGCCTCGTGTTACCCTCCACGTGCGACATACATGCATGTTATTCAGGAAAAATACAACTTTTAGCTATATCTTTTTTGCGTGTTTGGGAAAAGCCAAGTTTCTTAACCTAAACCCAGTTATAAATATGCCTATACATTCAAGAGCTTTAATTCACAAATCTCTCGTTCATAACTTCGTTGTTCAGAACAATGGTAAGCGTTACGAGCATCAAGAAGAGTCTCCCTTTTCAATCTTTGTTCTTAGAGTATATTTTACTTCTTTTGTAATATGTCTTATGTTACCATGAGTAACTAAACACATTTATTGATATTGTAAGATGAACCTATGTTTGTTCTCTATTTGTTTGTTGGATATTTTTTTTTTTGACAAAATTTGTTTGTTGGAAATTAATAATACAAGTCTTTTATTCAACTATAATTTGATATGTGTTTAATTTTTGTATGCATACCTAGTAAGTGTGAATGATCTAAGAGTATGTGCAGATTGATATTTAGCTTACAACAAAATTGTTGCACATGAACTTTATATTTTTTTCCTCTAGTAAGATAGAGCTAGGCCCATCCATTTAATCCACTAGGGTCAATTAAGGGTATGTGGTAAAATTCTAAGATTCATAGGTGAAAGTGGTTTCTTTAGATGAAAATTTAGAAATATCTACTATGCTTATGTTTCAATTATCTATGAGAGTGTAAGTCCTCGTCTTAACAACGGTCCTCTACCCCTTTTTGTATGGAGTGGAAGACAAATATTGTGAATGTTAAAATGATAGGAGTTCAGATAATAGCCCTAAAATTTATAGTAGAATGTAACACCTTTAATGTTATTAGCGCTTGCGCACCTTGCATAGAGTTAGAAAAACACCTTAAAATAAAGTTTTGGGAGGAATTAGAAGGCTTACTTAATTCAGAATATACCACTGGAAGAAAAGATTTTTCAAGAGGGGATCTAAATAGTAAGGATGACAATTGGACCCAAGTCCGATGGGCACTCACAAAAAATACTTGTAATGGGTAGGGTAAAACCCTGCTTTTATGAATATGAGCTTGGGTCCGGGTAATTACCAGCAAATTTAGACGGGTATGGGTGCGGGTAAAGACACTATACTACCCAGCCCTGCAACCCACACATGCATATTTATATAATATAATAAATATTTTATTTATTTTTGTTGTACAATTATTTAATTTATTTAGCTATTTAAGCATAAAGCTAAACCTAAAAACTAATTCTGTGATCGTTTCATCCTTATCTTCATAAGCTCACGAGCTACAAATTTATGATTTAAATCAATTTGATGTTTATTGATGACAGTCAGTCATTTGCTATTTTTAGAGTCTTTTTATGATAATTTTGAGTTCACAAGCAAGCTTAAACAACAAGGAAAGCATGAAAAATACAAGATTTTGAAGAAACGGTTGTTTTGATGTTTTTATTGAGTCTGTAGCAATTTTAGACAGCCTGGGGGTGTAAAAAGCAGAAATTCTGAAAGTGCTGGAAATTGGCAACCGTGGCGCGATTTTATGACCAGAATGAAGGTTTGGTTCTGCCACGGAAATCGTGGTACGATTTCTGGTGGCGTGGCGCGATTTTTCAAAAATCGTGGCGCGATTTTATGAGGCGTGGCGCGATTTTGGACGCAGAAAATGTTGCCTATTTAAGCTGAAGACTATTCTGAAAACAAGGGTTACGATTTTGGAGAGCTAAAGTGCGATTTTAACACCCAGAAGACTGCAGAAGGGGCGATTTCATCATCTCTAATCCAGTTTATGTATGTTTTAATTTTTCCATTGGTTATGCTATTTGTAAACTCAATTATGAGTAGCTAAATCTCTTAGAGATTAGGTCTGAGATGAATCCTTGTAACCCTAATTGATCCATGTTGCTGTGAAACTCTATTTATTATTAATGACAATCTAGTTTTTATTCAATTTCATTGTTCTTAATGCTTTTTATATCCTGATCAAATATAAACATGATTTAGTGAGAACGAATGACTACTGACCCTAGCTTTCGACTTAGACCTAATTGAATTGTTCTAATAAACATGGTTAGTCTAGGAATGGATGATCGTTTGTTAGTGATATTAGGTTAACGTTCTTAAAACCTTCAAAGATTATTAGACCACCTAAGGAATTAGGGGCTGTAGTTTGAGAAGAGGGTCCTAACTCAAGGGATTGATTAGGGCTATTTTGTTAACTATCGTGGAACTAGAAAATCATTAATACGAATAGGTGCAATATACCAATTAGGAGAACATCGATGATTCGAAAGATCTGATCTCATCTTTCTCCTTGTCTTTTCCAAAACTATCTTATTTTCTGTTATTTACTTTTTATGCAATCAAAACTACTGCCTCGGGCACTAAAAGAAATTTACACATCCTAAATATTAACCTTATTGCTAAATTGAGATTAACACAGTCCTCGTGGGAACGATATTTTTACTACTTCGATAGTATTTAGTACACTTGCTAAAAGTCTATCATTTATTTTAGCATGCACATTTTTATATGTATTTTGAATGTTTTTATTTTAACTTTCGAAGATTATTTTGGATATTTTTTTATTTGGCTAAATACTACGATTTCTACTATTTTATGAGTTGCTTTAAAAAAAAATGGATCATAATTTTATATAAGTTGTGATGTTTTTATTGTCTTTTTATAATTAAAGTGCAGACAAATAGTATGAGTATGGACACTTAGGTGTCCATAGAGAATGAAAAATGACACTAAAATTGTTACCACGAAGGTATGAACTCAGATACGAACATTTTTTACAAACGCAGGTATGGAAAAGGTACCATAGTACCCTACCCATTAGATATCCCTTATCATCCCTACTAAATAGGCAAGTATGGAGTGCATCAAGAGCTTTTTAGAGTTTTCAGGAGATTATGGTCTCGGAGAGATAAATGTGGATGGTAAATCCATCCTTTTTTTTTTTTGTATCAAGAGCTTTTAATCTTATTATAACTAATACATCTTTTAGAAAAAAAAACAGCATCTTATCTTATCACATATAAAAGTAGTGTGACATATTCTGAAATATATTTCTTTCTTGTTAAAAAATCATATAAGAAGATTTATTTGGACCGTAAAATATGAGCTTGACTTCTGGTTAGCTTCAAATCCAACTGCTTAAACTAAGCCAAGTAACTCTCTCATTAGTGGGGGTGGGACTGGGTAACGGTTATCATCATAAAATGAACCCCAACTGTAAAGCAGTTTTGTGCTTTAGAAAACGGAACAAAGACCGCATAGCACAACAGCTCTTTCACTTTGAATTTTGATATTCGAATTTCAAATTCAAATGCAGGAAAGGAGAAGACATGGCCCATCTATCCACGTCATTACGCTCGCCTATTCGTTGTAGCATCAAATTTTGAGTTTGATCCTTTTCCCGCTCAAAGCCCTTGACACGTGTAAAAGCTACACACCCTTTATAAATTCAAACGCTTTTTCATTTCATTCTCACACAAAAAACCAACTTTTGATAGTTTCTCTAATTCTTCACAAGAATCAAACAAAAACGATGGAAGAACAACAATCCACTGTTGATGTTTCTGGTAATCTATTTTTATTTTTCTTTCCTTTTTTAATCAATTGATTCTGTTATTATGCAGTAACAAACAATTCAACTGTTTTTGTTTTTCCTTTCAGGGAACTCCGCTTCTGGGAAACCAAAACTTCAAAGATATCCACTGCGTTCGGCTTCTAGATCCAAAGAACAGAAGCCAGATGCATCTGTTACCACCATTCCTTCTCAATCTAAGAGGTACTTTTCATCTTTTACTTAGAGGAAGTTAATTTCAAAATATTGGATTTTGATTTTTGAGTCACTACTTCCAACATTAATTACATTATTCGCTTCCCTTAGATTTTCAACATAATAAACAAAAAAAAATGAAAATTCATGTAAGAAGGATAGTATTAGATATGCTTAATTTAATTCATATTTGTTTATTTTTATAATATTAAACTAAAAACTTTATGTTAAAAATCCTGCTAACTTGTGCCAAAGATACTTGTTAAGGAATCTAAAAATAAGAGCTTTAGGTTGAAAAATGTAATTTTTAAACCTTTTTCAGTACATGAATTCAGAAATAATATTTCTACATTTAGTTTACTAACATGTACATATGTTCGCATTTGCCTATAGTTTGTTTAATGTGAACAAGTAGACTAGTTCTGCATCATGCACAAATCTGTTTTTCACCATAAGATCGATAAATCTGTTACATATCTCATTTGATCTAATAGTGAAATTTATTGATCTAATTGCATTTGCGTTATGTAAAACTTATCTTACTTATTCACCATAGCCTGAATTAAATTTGAAAATTGAGTGAATACTTTTTAATTGCTTCATTGTTTACCATGCCTCCTCGTAAGACAGTTTGAAACAAGTGTATTTTAATTGATTGTGTGCCTCATAATGAAGTAGAGTACAGGTTAAAATAATCTTATTTACATTTTCAGAGGAAGAAGTATTCCCAATGTAAGCCAAAGTGTAGGTGTCCTTGAATTCTCTGGCAAGGACAGATCTTCCAGTGCTAAACCACCAAGAAGGCTCTCCAATCCTGTCAAAGCATCTGCAACTCCGAGTCCAAAGGCGGTTGGCAACATAACCCCAATCTCAGAGACACGATCAAGGAGGTCTGGAAATAGCCAAGAGCCTCCAACCAGAACCCGAACACCGGTTTCTGAGATTTTCAGATCATCTACTAAAATGAAGTTTAGTCTCTTGTCTTCAGCTTCATATTGGTTAAGCCAAATCAAGCTCTCTGAAAATGTTGAAAAGCACAACATTTCACTTGGATTCTTCAAACTAGCCTTGGAGGCAGGATGTGAGGTAAAACACACACCAATCAATTCATTCCTGTTTATTTCAATTTTGTAATTTTTTTCTTTTCAACAATGTACCTACTAAGCAAGTTTTAAAATTTTGACTGTGTTGTGATTTTTTATATTGTGGAGTATAGCAGTCAAATCCAATTGATAAACTTTGATTGCAATCACATCACAATCTTTGGTATTGTATAAATCACATTTATACATGAGTGGCCTCAACCGTGGTTGCGGGCTAGACTACAGACATTGTGTTTTAAAACTATGCCAGTTAGTTATTTATTCCCATGAACTAAGTCTTCTTTTTTATGGTTTTTGTGAAATTTCAACTACAGCCCTTCCAGAAATTACAAGACGAACTGAAGTCTTACTTGCGCCGACACCAACAAAAACTTACTGAACTTGGAGAACAAGTGAAAGTACTGGTAGAAAGCTATAACATTGCAGAAATCATAGAGCAGTCTCAAGTTTCTGAGAGTATTTCACAGATGCCAGAAGAGGAAACTCGTTCGTCTGATGATGAAGGCAACTTCAGCACTTCTTCTACCATGGTTACTGGTAAACTGACCCCCAAGTGCTTAAACACTGCCTCTATTCAAGTCACTTCTCCTGTTAAAGCCATAGAGTCGCCCAAAAAGGAAACTAGCCAAAAGAAAAATCTCACTGCCTCTAGTCAAGTCACTTCTCCTGTTAAAACCATAGAGTCACCCAAAAAGGAAACTAGCCAAAAGAAAATTTTTGGAACCAAGTTGAAAGAAAATCTCAGAATGAACTCTGCAATTTCAAAATCTGCTTCTGGTAGTTTGAACCGTAGTAGGTCAGTTAAAAAGTCAGATAAGTCAAGCAAGCTTGAAACCAAAAAGAGTGGGGTCAAGAAATATGGAAGGAAAGCTGATGCTAAAGAAGGTGCATAAATTTTTCTTTTATCACACTTAATTTTTTCTAGTTCATTGTCTAAAATCTAATGCCTTGGTGTTGTTACTTTTTGCTTTTTTTTTTACAGTTTCTGTTAGTCCTATTACAAGTACTGAAGAAAAAGAAAATATGGTAAGTGGTTTACTATGATAATGAATTATAGTTTCTACAGTGTTGTAAGAGAATATATGTCTGACATGGTGGTTTTGTCTTATAGGATGTTCGGTCCACTGATGATGATTTGATTGAAGTCATGTAACAAGTTGCAGTTCTAAATTTTGTCATTCTCAAACTTTCTATGTGTGGAGTTTGCTTGATCTTTTTAGGAGTACAGATGAAAATTAGATTTCTTCTTGTGTGGTCCATTTAATAGCTGTTAATGAAGACCAAGCTGTATTGATGTTATGGTTTGTTTGTTATGGTTTATACTCTATATTTTGGTTTTATTATATTGTGGAAACTGCAATTTGAGATAAATCTGAATCTTTTGCAAATTATTATTTCTTCTCGCAAATGATATTAACCGATATCCTATTCGATTGTTTGTTTAAATTGTTTGTTATATTTTATCTGAGAATGTTTATAGTCACTTATTTTCACTTTGTTTATAGTCCAGAACTTAAAATGTTATTACCTAATATTTCCGTTAACTTCTTTATAATTCGGCCAGTACATAATTGTGGATTTTTTTTTTTTTTTCTGACCCTGTTGTCAAAAAAAATTCAATCTGACCCCTTTGAAAAAAAAATTTCAAAATGACCCACTTTCCATTTTTGTTGGTTTTTTTTTTTTGTCCTTTTCCCATTCCCGCCAATTGAAATGGCGGAAATGAGCCGCCGTTCTGACACACGTCAAATCGCCACTGGCCAGCTGCTTTTTTTTTTGGCAACATTTGTTTATATTAAAACACAACAAATAATAATGATAAATAAAAACATAGTAATAATAATGATCATATATTTAATTTAAAAAAACACCAATTATTTTATTTATAAGAAATAAAAACAAAAACAAAAACTACTTTCTCCGCGGAAATCATTTACGCCAATGTAAACTATGACCTCCCGTAGCACATAATTTATTTATTTTTTATTTCGTACGGGTCGTTGGTTTTGCTCTTGCTCTTCCTCTTACTCTTCCTCGTGCTCTTCCTGTTCCACATCCTCGTCAAGAATTTCAACATCTTCATTAGTTTCCATAGCGACTTCGTTTTGCACTTGTAAAGCTGAGTTGGACCAGATTTCACTAACGAAGTCATCGTCATTAAACTCTGCTGCCAGACTTTCTATGGTATTAGTTTGTGAATTTGGTCATTGAGGTGCGTAGCTTGTTTGAGGATAGTTTACAATGTGTGGAGGGGTTGGTAGGTTGAACGAGGAGTATTGTGATTGGTCTGGAAAACTGGTTTGTGTGGTGTAGTGAGTTGGATTGAAGTCATCAAATGAATAGTTTGATGTTCGGGAGCTTTCTCCATGATGACTTTGTTGAGAATAGCTTGGATATGGGATTGGGGTGTTATGTAAGCTTTGGTTGTGGGTTGTGGTGGTGATTGGTAAGTTTGGTTGTAGTTGTTAGTTGGTGGATGGGTTAAAGCTTTGGTCAAAGTTAGTGGGTGGAGGTATCATGAATTGATTATAGGGTGGAGGTGTATTTGATCACATATTTTCATCTGGCACCGTATAAGTTTCTGGCATTGCAGGATAGTCACGCGACAATCCTGGTAAAATTCTTGCACATGCTTGCCTTGGGTTTGACAATAATACTTCTCTAGAAAGCCACAGATGATCTCCGAAAAATTCCCAATACCATGCAAAATATTGACGATTTGGATAAACCTCATGGTTATACCGAACGCCGTGAAGTGCTAATTGATGACGTTGGTTCCAGTTTTGGACTTGACGATGATGCTTATCTCTCCACGAACCTTTAATTTTATCTTTTGTCAAATTAATTTTGTGAAAATCTTTCAAATTATCTGGTAAGGAAGATGGGTGTTGTGGTAAGCCAAATTGAAGCCTTACTCTGTCTGTCTGATGCCTCTCGACTATCTGAAAACAGATGAGATATGTGTTTGCAGACCATATCTGGCTTTCTTCTTCGTTGGTGTAATTGAAGTTGACATAAGGCCTCCAGGAGAACTGTTTAAAAAGAATGAATATTAGTCTTCAATTGTTGGCTAAAAAGCAATCACGAAAAAATAAATGTAATACCTGATCATATGTCATGGTGTCGATTTTTAAACGCGTAGATACGAGACCGAGGATTTTCCACGAATTTATTACCATGTTCTAGCCATCTAATTAATTTTTAAAATGTTATAATTAATAAAGTATGGATAAATGTATTTAAAAATTAATAAAAAATTAACATATTTATTTTACTTACATATTTGCCAACGGAAGTTGTGTATGAGCTTGTGGTGGTATCCTTGGCACGGGAGTTAAGCATGGCATTCTTGACCACGCCCATGCTTGTAAGAGAATTGTGCACCCAGGCATTTGTTGTGTTTTAATGTAAACAAATGTTGCCAAAAAAAAACGAAAAAAAAATAAAATAAATCAGTCCCGCCATTTCAAATGGCGGTAATGAAAAAAAAGCAGCTGGGCAGTGGCGATGTGACGTGTGTCAGAACAGCGGTTCATTCCCGCCGTTTCAATTGGCGGGAATGGGGAAAAGGACAAAAAAAACCAACAAAAATGGAAAGTGGGTCATTTTGAATTTTTTTTTTCAAAGGGGATCAGACTTAAATTTTTTTTTGACAACAGGGTCAGAAAAAAAAAAAAAAATCCATTGAAGCATCCAACTCAAATAGTGCATAGTGGTTACTTTATATGAGACTGATGCGAAGGTAATTAAACACAAAAATTGTTGAGAATGTAAAATGGTAATTTTAGCTTCTTGTGTATGTGATTCGAGTCAGGGATGCGTGTGATTTGAAATGGGGTGAAAAACGAGTTAATGTTGCAATCTACGACATTAATCCGAATCATGCAGTAAAAAACATGATCATGTCATGTCACGCTAGAGTTAAGTGCTATAAAATCAGATTTTCTGAATCAATTGAACAAGTTAAAAAAGGAAATTCAATGAAGGCTTAAGGCTCTCGAGTTAAGTGCTTTTTGGGGGAACACAGAGAATATTTAGGCTCTTGTGTTGAATGCTTCTTAGGAGGAGGTTTTGGAATGACAAACACACTACAAAAGAGAGAACGTGATGCAAACTTAGAGATTGAGTAATGAAGGTTTTTAGGTGAGATTCCAGGGTTGAAAAATACATCCAAACACCTTGGTAGTTAGAAATCAACAGGGAAAGGATTCAAGATTTCTCTAGTGAGTTATTAATTGAAAATCATTGAGGGGTTGAGAGAGAAAATGAAAGAAATTTGAGAATGCTCTTGGTGTACACTTCAAAATAATTTCCTATTCACTTTTGCAGCCCTATTGAGAGAAAGAGAAATGGTAGAAATAAAGTTTTGTTGATGTTGATTGGAAACTAATTTCTTGTAACTCTAATTTAAGTCTAGTAAATACTCATCAATAGTGAATCGGATAGTTACTCTCTCCTCCCTAGACATAAAAATGCTGATGGGAAATTTTATAGGGACTAAAAAATATGATTTTATTTTGTAGGGACTAAAAACAAAATTCTGAATATTTATAAGGACAATTTACTTAATTAACCCTAAAAACAATTACATCAATACCACATTTTTTTTTTGAAAGAATCAATACCACATTTAATGTAATTCTTTCTTCTTTCTTTGGTGCAAACATCTAATGTAATTTTATTGGATTTACTATAGCAAAGGATACAGCACATAAACAAGCAACCTTCAATTTTCATTTTTGATGATTAGTCCTACTGTCATGCTAAACTGCTTGCTACATTAAATAAACATAATACATAGAAGAAAAAAAATTGAGAAGGGAGAAAAGTCTTAACATGCAGGTTCCTAGATATGATAATTTATAAAAGGCCTTACCATGTGCTAAGTTGTTGAGATATAATTCAATAGCCTATATCAACACATCACGAATATTCGTGAACAGATTTCAAACATTTTAAGAGGGGAGAAAACTTTTTCAAAAAAGTAAAAAAAAAAAAAAAAGAGGAGAGAAAACTAAAACAAACCAACCAACACAAATAATTCAATGATTTTCTAGGAACAAAACCAGATTTGATCCTCATTTTAACTAACATCCATTCATATTAAACAAAAATCAATCAAACATTGAAGCTGGAAATTATACAATGTAAACAGAATTCAACCCAGTTTAAATAATCCTTGTGATCGTAACCAATTCAGACAAGTACAACTTATACATTGAGCCATGTTGACAACAATCAGGAACATTGATACAATTTTATATTACATGGACTGACATTGGAAGATGCATAAACTACCATGAATTAAAGATAAGATTCACCTAACATTCATAACAAGGAATGAGTTTGCATGACTGTCATAGGTAGCAATGCAATCCAATTCCTGCCTTCACAGGCCGCCAAGCATATCAAGATGACCTTAGTCAGCTGTCCAACTCTGCTCCACAACTTCCCGCACTCTTCGATTGTACTCACGCTTGTTCTCACTGAACATTCGAGCCGCTTCAGAGTTTGCAGGAGAATTTGGGTTGGGATCACAAAGCAATGACTGTCAAAAAGGAATAATAACTTCTCAGAAAATAATCACAACATGTTGATCATTACATAACAGGCAAATCAATTTTAAAAGTTTGATTCTATTTGGTATGGGGATAAAAGTTCCCCGTAAACTTCCAAATACAATAATGGGATGTTAAAGAGTAGAGTCAGGAAGACGGGGATTAGGACATCCACATCAGTGTAGAAGTTGAGTAATTGCAGGTTATTGAAAAATGGCACAAAATAATGTTCAATATTATCTCATCCACGTTGAATGCTTGCATATCACACTCTTGCATCAAGGCCACATTGGAACCATGACCCGACACAGGAAAACATTAAAGCCTGGTGCATATCATTTGATACTTCATATAGGCAAGTAAATCAACTGATATATCTGCCGATGATGGCCTTGTAGCCTATCAGCACACAGTCCTTTGGGAAGCACCTCATAACAGGTTTAATTCTCAGTTTTCAAAGAGGTTCTATACCTTTCAGCTAGTTGACCTTTCAAAACCCCTCAACAGCAGTCTTAATTCCCTTGTAAACAAAAGTCGGAGAACCAGAAAAAAGACAGTAAACTTGTGGAAAACAAACATAACAAGACACTTCCTTATATGTTTGATTTGTAGGTTGCAAGCAAAAGAATCTATTCAGAAAGAGAAATCTACAAAACAGGAGGACTGAAATCCTCTTAAAGCTACACAAAGCAATACAAGTGAAAGAAGGGGGGAAAAGTACATCAGATGAAAACAGAAGTGCAATCCATTTGCATATCAGACTTAAGAAACTCTTAAATGCCTTAGCAGCCACGAACAAAGAAACTACGGAAATAAGTATGCTAAACAAAGGGCATTATCAAAATCCAAGGCTTGAGGTTATTAAAGTAAGAATCATTAAATATTGAGAGCTAGTAACATTAAACAGTATAGTGTCTTGAGTTTTGCAAAGAGCAGACCATGATATAAGCTTTAAAAAATCAAGTTCAGAATTGTATGCTCCAGAGTCTATACTTTTTGACTAAAAAGTAAAAACAACGATGAAAAGGATAAAAGCCAAGTTAACATTACAAATGAATCAAGAGATGTGCAAACAGAAAATAACAAGTTATTATGAGATGATGCCTTAAAACATATAAAAATTAAATGAACAAAAAGACAAATATTTATGCAGAGGCACTGGACATTGTATGATCGCCTCAGTGTTTTCGTGCCAAACTTCTAAAGCAAGGCTAATTATGTAAATATATGTGCTTGTTTTCTTCTATTACAAAATACAAATGAAAAGAAATGTGGCATGTTTGTTAAAATTGAATGATCAAAATAATACTATAAATCTACAAATCCACAAATAGCGATGATTTGAAGATGAAAAAAAATGTAGCATGATTTGAAGTCATTCGGCAATCCAATAATTCATATAATACTATAAATCAACAAATAGCTATGACTCATTCATACTATACATGCATGAATACTGCAATTCAATCTCACCAATATGAATTGCACAGTTCAACAAAAAGTATTACTTCTTTCTTGATTTTGTTCACCAATTCTCATCAAAGAAATTGGAAGGTCGTATAGACATAAACTGTTCAGTGCAAAGAGGGGGTTGAAGAAAAAAGGGACTCATTTCAAAAAGGGGCTTCACAAAGTCACTTACTCACCCCATTCACCCCTATTTGGCATTTCCATTTAGTTTTCATTAATCTAACACAAAGCCTTCATCGCAGAGTCATTTATATGCTCTGGTTTCGTTCTGACTTATAACTTATGGTACATATGATTAATTTGTTTTGTCAACTTATAATTTAAAATTATCACATTGAAAACACTATACATAACTTGTATTGTACAATTTATTTCTTGCTACTTTTATTGTTTATGATTCACAACTATAAGTTTCATTTCTAATTTACAATTTGATAAAATTATGATATTATTGATACACTATACTAAATGATACCTGGATAGAAGTGAGAATCGCAGCAACATCGTATATAGGACTCCACTGATTTTGCAATATATCCAGACAAATACTTCCATCTGCATAAACTGTTCAGAGTAGCAATTACATTGGTTGGCAGACACCTAACTCGTGGATAAGAAGGTTTGTATTTTCCACCTAATACTTACTGTTTGGATGAAACATTCGGGAGACAAATCGTACAGTGGGTGGCTTGTTCGGATAATCCTCGGAAAATTGAAGACTCAACTTAAACGTGCCTGAATAACTCAAAATATATACATGCAGTTATGTGAACATATCTAATTTCATGATACTATCAAAACACAACATAAAATATCACATCAAAATATATAAATGAAGACAGACTACTCGAGCAAGAGCCCCCAAATGTACAAAATGTTTTGATTTGATGGAAAAAATTAATTTAGCTCAACAGTGTGACAGAAAGTATAGATTTCAATAGTGCAAATGCAGCCTGTAACAGGCGCATCAGGTAGAGTATGACAACACAACGATCAAGAGTGTTCAAATTAATATTGAAAAACAAACGAAAAGAGAGAGTAATAAAATAGTGTCAAACTGCAAAGCAGAAGCCAGTTTTAGATTTTAAAAAAATCAATTTTAAGATAGCTTAGATACCTATCTAGAGCAACCCAAAATCTTTTATAGGATGTTCTTTGCAACATAATTCTAATGCCATCTAAAAACAAGTTAAGTTAATATTAACATAACCTAAAAAAATTAAGAGCAAAAACTCAATTTGGTCCCTGACAATTTTCTCACAACCCAATTCAGGGCCTGTTTGGATTGGCTGATTTAAGCTTATCTACTGACATAAGTTTTGTGAGACTGTTTGGGATGAAAACAGCGTATGACATTTTTCATAAGTTTTTTTTTAACTTATCTTTATAAGCTCTCCAATACAGCTTATAAAAACAACTTATAGCGTACACAAAATCAATTTAACGTTGTTTTATCTTTTGCTATAAAAATAGCTTATGCAAATATAATCTCTTACCATGATAATCGCTTGTGCTATAAGTTGCAAATAAGTTGTTTATCCAAACAGGCCTTCAGTCCTTGACAAAAAAAATATTCAAATTAACCCTCAGGTTTTCATATGGGGGACAAACTAGTCCCTCTGCTATAATGATAGAGGGACTAATCTGTACCCTATATAAAATGCGAGGAACTGATTTGAATATTATATTTTGTCTCTGAATTGGGCCGTAAGAAAACTGTGGGGGACCAAATTGGACTTTACTATTCAAAAATGAATATAACAGAAACATTGAAAATACTTGTAACACACAAAATGGCTTAATAACATAATTGATACTAGTATAAAAATAAAAATTGTTTGCAAATAGGAGCTGTGGTGGTAAAGAACTGACTCACCTCCATCCCATGGAGTATCATCAGGACTGCAATCCAAAGCAGACAAGAAAGCAGAGAAATTGCTTATCCATTCATATACTTAAACAAAGTGAAAAAATGAAATAAAATAAAACAAACTGACTAAATTATACAATTATACATAATAATATGCATATTTATACAATTCTCAATCCAACTCACCCAAATATAACAGCATTCCACAACATGATGTTGTTATCCTGAGGTGCACCACTGATTCCAGCAGGTGGGTCATGTTGCAATCTCTTGAAATCTCTCATCAGTCTCTTCCTAGCCGGAGTCGACATTGCTACCAACTGCAAAAATCAATTTTTTCCAACTTCAATAAAATTAAAAGCTCCACAAAACAAAACATATTATGCTATGAAGCCCAAACACGGACACAGACATGTCAACACCGACAATAATTTGAGAAAATAACATAATTCAATGTAATTACATGTGCAGGCAACAAAAGGCAAAACCCCCCAAAAATCAATTTAATGAAAAATTAATTCATAAAATTAAATTAAATTTCAGAGTAATCTCACAGCGAATTATGTCGGCAACAAAAAGCAAAACTCCCAAAAATTAAGAAAAAGTGGAAATTTTCAATTTCAATTTTGATAGAATACAAATAATACAGGGTTTTGATGCAGATCCAGAGTATAAATCGATCACGGAAAAAAAGCAATAAAAATGAAGAATAAAAAGAAGGAATTGATTGAAAATGGAGAGGGAATAATTGACTGACCCGTTAGTGTGTTTGGGATCGAATCGAAAGCAAGGGCGGGCGACTATGGTGAATTTAGAATTTAAAGGCATGCGTGGCGTGGTTGGTTTCGATTCTGGTCTAATCACCGTCCCCCTCCTCTTATATCATTTCTTTCTTCTTATATGACAGAAGAGAAAGAGAGATATTTTCTTCTTGAGGAATCTTATTATAATAACATCTATAAAAATATAATTATTATTTTTTGGGATGAAAATATTAATATCTATATCCAGGCTATTTTCTCAATATTTTTGGGTGGAGTTTAACATGGAAAACATGAATCATTTCCGACCATAAAAAAAGTGATCTTTTAATCATTGATATATTAGTATTTTAATTCAATGGTTGAGATCTGTTACTGGTTACCTATATGCAACCTTTTGATATTAATCCTATAATAATAAAAGATACCCCACAAATAATTTTGGCTTAAATGTTCTATTGATCCCTTAAGTATTTAATTGGTATCGTTTTGCTCCCTTAAGTATTTAATTGGTATCATTTTGGTCCCTTAACTAAAAAAAAGATTGTTTGAGTATTTAAATTTTTTTTAGTCTCGTTTTGGTCCCTTAGGTTTCCGTTAGGATTTAAAAAAAAAAGTTAGCTCCTGAACACGTGTCACCTTGTCATTGTCTTTGAGTTTTTTTTTTTACAAAAATAAATAAATTAAATAAATAAAATAAATCCCACCGCCAATGACAAAGTGACACGTGTCACCTTGTCATTGGTTCTGGGAATTTTTTAAAAAATATATTATTTTAATTTTTTTTTTTTGTAAAAAAGAAAACTCAGATCAGAGCCAATGACAAGGTGACACGTGTCCAGGAGTTAACTTTTTTTTAAACCCTAACATAAGGGACCAAAACGATACCAATTAAATACTTAAGGGACCAAAAGAGCATTTAAGCCAATAATTTTTCATAGAAGTATTTTGTAATGTATGATTTTCTAAAAAAATTATTATTATCGTGCTATGATTAATGTGGATCAATGCTTATCGTGTGATGTATTTGAAAACAATAATTTTTTACGATAAATTATATTGTTGGTATGTTATAGTTGATATGATTTGTGCATCACACGAGTTGGTATGTTATAGTTGATATGATTTGTGCATCACACGAGTCGACGATCTAGTATATTCTTCGCTTTGTTGCCATGGAATAAAAATAAACATATATGTATTTCAACGAAAAAGAAATTGATTCGTATGTTCATGATGATTGTCTTGTCCATTATTTTGGTAACTTAACTTTAAAATAAGTTACCATAATAATGGATAACACGATGGTTTTACATGAGTTAACTTCAGAATAAACTTTGCACCAACAAATTTTTTTTAAAATAAATTATATAAATAATTCAATGATTTAATATGAGTTACATAAATTTAAACTATCAAAATTATTTGTTGATATTTTAAGTTTTTGACGATTGTTTGACTGTGAAATCAACTAACTACCAAGATTTGTTAATTACAGGTAAAACTGGCCGAAAAAAGGCTTGAAAATGTTTTAGAATGATGCAGAGTTCACTGCCTGCAATCAGATTTTCTCGGCAGTTTACTGCCGCCAGTTTACTAAAACTTCGGCAGTTAACTGCCGAATGGCATTTTCGTAAAGTACTCGTGTAGCACAGCCTCATGTAAAGTGTAAACAGCAATTCTCAAAACAAAACTACCTATTCAAGTTCAACAACAACAAAAACTCTACCCAATAATCCAGTATTGCTGCTGAATCACTTCCCCCTTCCTCTATAAATGTGATAATACCCATAGAGTGAACCATCAATTTAGTCCCTGAATTTTCACACGTCGGTCAAATTCGTCCCTCAATTATGCGAAATATCAATTTAATCCCTGAATTTATCAGACGTCCATCAAAAAGGTCCCTCCGTTAACGGGCTCCGTTAGCCATGCTGACATGTCGCCTTGCATGCTGTGATGTCTTGTACGCGTGGCAAGAAGGAAGCCACGTGTTCAGGGACGAATTTGATTGATTTGGAAAAAGTTCACTTTTCATTTTTCAATTTAATTTTTTCGTGCTTTTCCCATTTTGCCCCTGCATTACATATTCCTCCTTCTTCACATTTTACTCAGAAACATTAAAAACATCTTTGACTCTTCTCCTTCCCGCTAAAACGTTCTCCATTGTCACCCCTCCAAAATCATCATAATCTCCATTGATTGGGTTAGATGGATGCTTTCTTAAGGGGTATTATGGAGGGCAACTTTTGTCTGCTGTGGGACAAGATGGAAATAACCAGATTTATGTCATTGCTTATGCCACTGTGGATGTGGAGAATAAAGATAACTGGAAATGGTTTTTGGAATTACTACATAAACATCTTGGAAATTATGAGCATAATGGATGGAACTTCATCTCAGACGTGCAAAAGGTATGAATAACCATCTTAGTCTTTTTCTCATTCATGTTATGTCACTTTTTTGCATGCATACTGATGTATAGTAATAGCTGAAAATGTTATAGTTTTAGAACTGATGTTATAGTAAGTAAAATAATGCAGGGACTATTTTGATATTTATTAATATAATTCAGGGACTATGTTGGTAGTTAGAAATATAATTCAGGGACTGTTTTGATAGTAAGTAGTATAATGCAGGGACTACTTTGATGGATAGTGATATAATTCAGGAAATATTGATTCTGTAATTGTTAAAATTGGCAGGGTTTGATTCCAGCCATGCAAGAAGTGATGCCAGGGGTGCCACATAGATATTGTGCAATGCATCTATGGAGGAACTTCACAAAACAATGGAAGGATAAGGAATTGAGAGGGGTGGTATGGGAGTGTGCAAGGGCAACAATTAGTATATTAATTGAAGGACTGATAAGATTGATTATGTTATGGTTTTATGCACTAATTTGATTGAATTTGAAATTTCAGAGTGTTGCACCAAGGAGATATGGCCTTAAGAATACACCAATGAGGGGTCCTGCACCAGCTCATCAAACTCATGCTTATGTAATTTCTCAGACTTATGACTTATTACCTATGACTTTTGCCTATGTAATATTTCAGTTTCAATTTGCGTGTTCTGTAATTTCAAGGATCAATTTGATATATGATTAAAATATTCAGGGACTTATTTGATGGTTTTTATTATGATGTGGGGATGTATTTGAAGGTTACATTTATGAATCATCTTCAACCTCTTTTCATAACCATTAAACTTGCAGCTTGAAGATGAAGCTCGACTTTCCCATATTCCCACCCCCCATCATTTCAGATTCAATTTCAAGCGTTTTGCTTCAAGAAATTTTGGCTTCAATACAAAAAAAATTAGGGTTTTAAGTTTTTTGAATTGGGGAAGAACTGGACCACTTATTATTGGAGGAAATTTATGTGATATTAGAATGTAGATTATAGATTGTGTAATTAGGGTTCCAATTTTATACAAATGGGGAAGACAAAGTCGTTGGGGAAGAAAAGAGTTGTTTGGGAAGAAATCAAAAAAATTTCTGCATATCAATCAATTTAGTCCTTCAAAATGTTTGGAATTATTAGCCAAATTAGTCCCTGCCTACGTGGCGTATGACATGTAAGAGGTTAACGGCCACGTCAGCCCCGTTAACGGCCCGTTTGACCAGAAGGACTAAATTGATTGACAATTAACAAATTCAGGGATTAAATTGATATTTCGCATAATTGAGGGACGAATTTGGCCGACCCGTGATAATTCAGGGACTAAGTTGATGATTAACTCAATACCCATACCTAGGGCTGGAAATGAGTCGAGTCGAACCGAACCTGTATGAGCTCGGCTCGACTCGATAAGAATTGGTTCGGCTCGAGTTCGACACGAACTATTTTTTCAGCTCGAGTTCGGCTCGTTTAAAGTTCACGAACAGTTCGGTTCGGCTCGTTAGGTTCAGTTCGGTTGCTCAACTCGTCCAAAAAAAATTATAAAAAAAAAATTAATTTATAGATTTTTGATATTTTTTATATGAGTCAGGATCCATTGACACCAGGTGTCAACGAATTCGTTAACACCAAATCACATCCGTTGATTTTATTTGATCCAAAGACTGATATTTGTTTACTTAAGACTATCATGTACCATATCTTAGTGTGATTTTCATTTCCTAATTTGCTCTATTAGTTTCTCTCTCTAATTACTCATGATTTCAATTCCATTAAATAATTTTGTTTTGCATGTGCAGCAAACTGCTTCGTTTCTTCTTTCATGAAAATTTCAAAAAGTGCATCCAACAATTTAGGTTATAAAAAAAAAAAACAATTCAGGTTATTTTGTATTGGTGATAAGGTGTGGTAGATAGAATCAATTCAACAATCCGTTGCAGATAAAATTATAATTTGTATTATTATGTGGCACAAAATTCTACCATTTTGATTCAATGACTTAATTTAATTTTTATAGATAATGAGAAGAGATGATGAACAAAATATGGGTCAAAATAACGTGTGTGATTGTGGACAAAAAATTGATTTGTAATTGAAATATGAAATTAGTTTAAATATATTTATATTCTAATCTTTGATTCAACTGATCTACACCAAAATGGAATAGTGGGATTTTTATTTTCATGAGCAGCACATTAGATTGGTGAAATGTTTGAGCATGTGCAAACACGGGAAGGAGATGAATTTGAAATCACGAGTAATTAGATGAAGTAGAAACGGAGTAATTAGATGAATGTGCAACAAAATTATTTTCATGAAAGAAGAAACGAAGCAGTTTGCTGCACATGCAAAACAAAATTATTTAATGGAATTGAAATCATGAGTAATTAGAGAGAGAAACTAATAGAGCAAATTAGGAAATGAAAATCACACTAAGATATGGTACATGATAGTCTTAAGTAAACAAATATCAGTCTTTGGATCAAATAAAATCAACGGATGTGATTTGGTGTTAACGAATTCGTTGACACCTGGTGCCAATGGATCCTGACTCTTTATATATATATAAATTAAATATTGAATTAAAATAAAAGTTCCCACAAACATGCATATAATAGACATAAATTATATAAAGTTAAAGATTGCATAAATACGAAGAAAAATATCTGATGCAAGTAACAGAGACAAAAAAATCCAACAAAATTTAATTAGTTGTGAACAAAATTCATAATATTCTTTTACTTTTAAACTCCAACTGCTCTTCCCTTCAAGACAAAATTGTATTCAGCCACATTTGAATTAATTTTTTTTAAAAACTAACTCAAATTGATTTATATATATAATCAATAATCGAGTCATCTCATGAACCTAACGAGTCGAACTATATGTAGCTCAAATTCAGCTCATTTAATTAACGAACTTAATTTTCAGTTCAAGTGCAGCTCGTTAGGTTCATGAACCAAGTTCAACGGATTAGATATCGAGTCGAATGTCGAACTATAATCGAGTTGGTTCGGTTCGGTTCATTGCCAACCCTACCCATACCCATCAGCTGAAAGAAGGGTAAAAGTGGAAAAGCAAAAGAGTGAAGGTTCACCTCCGACTCGAAACTCAGCAACTGAGGTGCTGCCGCGGTGCTTCACCTCGCACCGCGATTCAGCAGTTAAGCCGCCCGATTGACAATTATATTTCAACGGAAGCAATGGTCACTGATAAACTTACTAGATCCATACAAGGTGTGACAAAGCTCTTTTTCTCTTGTTCTTAAGCTTTAAATATGATTCTCACTCTTAATTTTTTTTTTTTATCACTATCAATTATTTTATAATCTAATATCCTTATCTGCCAATTTCGTAACTTTTTGTTTTATGTATCTATCTATGGCATACGTACTATCATTCAAAACAGCTTTGACACTTTTTGAAGCTATTTTCGGGTTATTTCATAAGGTAAAATAACTTGTATACAAGCGCTTATGCTATGAACGGTAAATTAAGCTGTTTATCCAAACATGGTGTAATTCTATTATTGTTTATTACACATATCTTTTAATCTTCTTATTCCGTTCAACTCATTTTACTTTCTTTACCATCAATCAAAAGAAATGGAAGATTTTTACTTGTTAATAACCAGTGAATTTCTGTTTACAGGTCCAATCTTGCAGTCATTAAGCATACCGACAATTTCGGAGTTGTTGAGTAAACAACATTGGTCAGAGCTCAAACCTCATCTAAGAGTAACCAAACCTGCGACATTTCTAGATCAATTGCTCAATGCCGGAGTCGATTCAGAGCTTGTTTTAAGGTTCTTTAAGTGGTCTCAGAAAGAGTACCGACTTTCATATGGTCTTGAACCAACTTCCAAAGTTTTACATTTTCTAGCAAATTCAAAAAGGTATTCTAAAGTTAGGTCTTTTCTGGATAGTTTTGTTAAGAATGAGAAACATACAGTCTCTTCTGTTTTTCACTCCCTTTTGTTGGACGGTGGTCGACCGGGTGCTACTGCTCTGATAATTGATATGTTGGTGTTAGCATATGTGAAAAATTTAGAGTTGCACTGTGCTTATGAAGCGTTTACGCGAGCTAAAGATTATGGATTTAAATTATCACTGACTTCGTGTAATCCGTTGTTGAGTGCGTTGGTGAAGGAGAATAAAATTGGTGATGTGGAATATGTGTACAAGGAGATGATAAAGAGAAGAATTCACACTAACTTGAACACATTTAACATTTTCATTAATGGTCTTTGTAGAGCTGGTAAGTTGAATAAGGCAGAGGATGCTATTGAAGACATGAAGGCATGGGGAATTTCACCAAATGTAGTTACTTATAACACTCTTGTTGATGGTTATTGCAAGAGGGGCAGTGCTGGAAAAATGTACAAAGCTGAAGCTTTTATGAAGGAAATGCTTGCTAATAAAATTTGTCCAAATGAAGTTACCTTTAACACTCTTATTGATGGGTTTTGTAAGGATGAGAATGTAGCGGCTGCAAAGAAGGCTTTTGAAGAGATGCAAAAGCAAGGATTAAAACCTAATATAGTTACTTATAACTCACTGATAAATGGTCTATGTAATAACGGTAAGCTAGAAGAGGCTATTGATTTGTGGGATAAGATGGTTGGCTTGGGTTTGAAGCCGAATATTGTAACTTATAATGCTCTTATTAACGGGTTTTGTAAGAAGAAGATGATGAAGGAGGCAACAAAAGTTTTCGATGATGTAAGTAAGCAAGAGTTGGTTCCCAATGTTATAACATTTAATACTATGATTGATGCATATTGTAAGGAAGGGATGATGGAGGAGGGATTTTCACTTTGCAGTTCAATGCTAGACGAAGGGATCTTGCCAAATGTTTCGACCTATAATTGCTTGATTGCAGGCCTATGCAGAAAACAGGACTTACAGGCTGCGAAGGAGCTACTTAATGAAATGGAGAACAAGGGTTTAAAAGGTGATGTTGTAACATACAACATCTTGATAGATGGATTGTGCAAAAACGACAAATCAAGAAATGCAGAAAAGTTACTTAATGAAATGTTCAACCTTGGTCTGAAACCTAATCATGTGACATATAATACTTTGATGGATGGCTATTGTATGGAGGGGAAACTCAAGGCAGCATTGAATGTCAGAACGCGTATGGAGAAAGAACGAAAGCAGCCAAATGTTGTTACTTATAATGTCTTGATTAAAGGATATTGTAAAATTAATAAGCTAGAGGCTGCAAATGGGCTTCTTAATGAGATGTTGGAAAAGGGTTTGAATCCAAACCGTACTACATATGATATAGTAAGACTGGAAATGTTGGAGAAAGGTTTTAGTCCTGACATAGAAGGACACTTGTATAATATCTCTAGCATGTCTTAACAAGAAGTTTTGATGAACTTATGATAGATGTGATTTTCTTGATCAGTGTATTATTTATCTATCTTTTTTTTTTTTTAAGAAGCCAAAGTTATCACTGTTTAGAGTTGAGTTTCATAAAAGATTCACAAGATAAAGATCAACTTGTACATATCTTGGTTTTAGCTGCATTTTTGCTTCACATAGATGACTTCGTTAACACAATGGTGAAAATTCACTTCAAAACCATAAGGATGTGATTTAGAAACCTAATATCTATCTAGTTTTTAGTTATTGAAAGTTTGATAAATAAATACGAAAAACAATGGGTGTGAAGTAATTCTGATCAAGATGTCAATCTCATTTTTGTGGTGTGGTTTAACCAAAACTTTGACAAAAACATAAGGGAGATATCTGTATAGTTTTATTACTAATAGGCATTACTCTATCTAAAAGTGAAATATTAATTATTTTAACTACATATATATAGGATATAAAACTAGAAAGTCGTGATTTATAGGAGCACCAGTGTTACTAGAATTTTTATTAGTGTTACTAATAAAAATCTTGACCTTCTTTAAGTTATAACAACTGAGAGACTCTGAATAGCAGATGAAGACTGCAGTTTTGAAGGTAGTACAACCACTTTCCTTGCATTTAGAGGTGTTAAATTTGACCTCTACTCCTACACTGTATTGATTATTTATATATTCAACCTTCTCAGTACAGCACTTTGTAAGGCGTTTTCAGTTTCCCACCACCTCACCATGTCCCCCTAGATCCGACCTCTCCTCCTCCCTATTATTGTCATGGCTACTAAGCCTTTCATGGTATTGTTTTATTTTTCTCTCTTTTCTTCCTTCTTTATTCAGTGTTTCAATTTAGGGCTTATTTCCTCTATCGGGTTTTGGTTTTTAGCTTGAAATGTTTTATTTTGTAGGTTAGTATACTTTTTGATCTCTGTGATGGGTCCTAATTTAGACATCGAATGAATTTTGGGTCATAATTTCAGTTTCTCTGGTCGACTCATTCTTCTCTCCACATCAGTGTGTGGCTTTGTTCTTCCATTCTTCTTTGGAGATTTTGTTGGTTTATATTTATCTAATTTTGGTTGTAGATTTATCTATATTCTTGACTGACTTCTCTTTGTTGTTGCAGTTGCAGGCTAAAATGTCTGAATTGGATGCATAGCTATCCATCTGTGACTGCATTCCTCTATTTTATCCATTGTGAAATCTAATAGTTTACCTTTTATCTCTCTATTGCCACCATTATGCTTCTGATTCTAACTAACCCCAAGTAACTAATGATGGTTTGATTTAATCACATGTGTTTTATTCTTTGCTTTTCCTCACATTTTATGAGTCTTGCTAACCTAATTTGAACTTGTGGCAAAAACTCATTGATTTGATTACCCTTCAACAAAATTTTGACATTGCAGCTTCATCTACACCTTTTTTTTTTTATGTTTACAAAACTCAATTTTTTAGTTGTGTAACGACTAAAGCATATGTATTGTATTGTGAAGGGCATTGTTAGTATGCGAGAGCCATGCCAATAATTCATTTTAAGTTATTTACTTTTTTCCTTGATATTTTTTTTCCAAACATTCAATTTGTGGTTCAATGGATTACATTTAAATTGCATCTTTCGTCTATGTGTATGCGTGAAGCTTCTTATTCTAGGTGTTCTGCCATATCACATTTCAACGGCATCTCCTTTTTGTTCTTCAAACATTTTAGACTTCAGTTTTATTTGGATTTTCCATGTAGTTGAATGAAAAGAATATTGTTCAGGATATTCAAATCTTCTATAATTTCTAATAATTAGAGATTTGGAATTTCAAAATATTGTTTAGGCTTGGTTGACATGACTTGGATAAAAAAAACTTTTTGAAAGAGAAATATCGTCCAAACAATTTCTAATGAAAAACTGTTTGAATTTTACTTTTCTTCATGCAATTAGGAATCATGTCGCCAATTTGATTTGTTGGTTGGTAAGTTGTAACAATCCTTTTTTTTGGAGAGTATAAGATTAATGGTGCATACGCTGCCATTTAGGCTGGTGGACAAAAATTGCGGTAAGAATGTCATACAAGTTACGTGGGTTTTGCTTCTCATGGCTCATCGCGCCGTTGGTTCTGTTACTTGGTTGGCAACTGTTCTTTGGGATTTTCTTGGGGCTATTAAGAAAGGGTTGATTAGTAGACAAGGTGTGGCTATTGAAAAAGGTAAATTGTCGTTTAGAATCATTAGTATGTTTTTGGTGATTTCTTTGGCTGTGTTGGATTTTGAGGTTGTTGCTTACCTTCAAGGTTGGCAATACCAATTTGCACATTCCCCATATTTCTGATTTTAAAGGTTGTTCCAAATGGCTTATGTTGCATGGTTGACGTTTCATGTTGACTGCCAATTTGCATGCATCAGTTCAGGCTCTTTCGAAATTTTATGTTTTGTTTCTCATCGAATCCGTGGACTGTATGCTTCTTTGTTTGGGGTGCTTTTGGATCAAATTCCAGTAAGTTAAGCCAAGGATTAACGGGGAACCATTCAAGGTTGATGATGTTAATGGATCTTTGTGCATTTATCCAATGATTTTGAGTGAAATTCCAATGTGCAATGAGAAAAAGGTATGTCACCAAACAAGGTTGATGATGTTGAAGGATCTGTGTGCGTTTATCCAATGATTTTGGTTCAAATTCCAATGGCAATGAGAAAGAAGTATGACACCAAACTTCTGTGTTCCATTTTTGCAAAGAGGTGATGTCTAAGCTACCTACAACGGGCTACAAGTTTCAGTGCAATAGTGTTAACTAATTTTTTTTAAGTTGAACATAGATTTTGCAAATGTCGCAAAATAGCACAGTGTGTGTCAAGTTTGATACATGACACATTATCCTATTAAGATTTTAACTCCCTTAAGAATTATTTGCAACCTCTTAAACAAAGAAACACATGTACTTTCTTTCTGTTAAAGTCTGCATTAACATTGTACTACTGTAGATTATAAATATCATTACATTAGCATTATGCAATACAGAGAGCTTCTTAACAATTAAAGGAGTAATTATATCGTAGCAGCAGTAGACGAGTGTTCATATGATTTTGGTTTCTTCTTCATTAGGAATTTGTTTTGTAGCTGCTTAGTTTCTGCAAGCATGTAAACTTGATCGAAAATTCTGCAGACAGAAATGTGATGGTTGAGTTGGTTAATATTTTATAACATTCACTGTTGGTTACTAATGCTTTGAAATTTTGTTGCTGGTGTGTTTTCATTTTAAGAGTAATAACAGTGTCATATACACCTCATAATGATAGCTGTGGTTCAGTTTCATTTTTCTAATTATATATCGGACCTTTGTCTGTTATTTTTTTTTGGCAGAGCACACCTTTGTGATACTATTTCAGTGACTATGCTCATTTGCCTTGCTCTTGCTTTATTCTACCAATGTAGGATAAAACTATTCTTTGTTATATATGCTAACATCATCTAATTATTTCATTTACTACTCATCTAAACTATTAATTATTTTATAGTAAATACGTGATTCTGATTATTTCGTAGGCAATAGTTAAGTTATGACACATGAAAAAATCTCCATAGCTTACGAGGTAGATTGAAATATGACTGGGAAGCAATACTATTCACCATATTCTCATTGGAACTAAAACTAAGACTTAAATCAGACTTTTGTATCTTTCCATTTTGGGTACTTCTGGTCCCAGTTTATAATGCAAGTTTCCTCTTTTAAAAAAATTATAATGCAAGTTTATTTTCCTAAAAAAAAATTAGAAATCTACCAAGGTTTAAAGACCAAGGCCCCGTTTGGATTGGCTTATTTTGAGCTTATGTGGGCTTATCTACTCCCATAAGCCTTTGTAAAAGTGTTTGGGTAAACAAATAAAAATAGCTTATCATAGTTTCATAAGTTGCTTATGCCATATTTTAATAAGCCTAAACTTTCAGCTTACCCTCCGGCTTAACAATGAGCTTATGAATTTATGTAACCTCCTTCGATTCTCTCTGGATCCACTTTTTCAAAACATATATTTTATTTTATTTTTTTGTTTTTAGAAAAAAAACATATATTTTAATTATAATGTTAGTTATCTTTAGCGGTGCATGAGTAACAAAATTGTTATATATTTATCTTACTAAAGTAACACACGTAACTAAGATTTCTTTTTTTGTTTTAAGGAAGATTTTTATTATTTTTTTGTTATGTAACAAAATGAAACTGAATAAAAAAAACAAACTTAACTTGTCTTTTTTGGTAACAAATTGTACACTAATATCTATATATATGGTAAGTTTACAATCATAATTTCTCAAGTTTATTTATGCAGAGTGTTTACGCAGCATACAATTAGGTAACTTTGATTTTTTCTTTTTAAGGACGAATATTGATCATGCTATATATATAATTATAATTAATATATTATAATATTGTTTTTTTACATCTTGATTAATTTTATCAAAATAAATCTTGATAACTGTGGTTCGATTCTTTGATTTTTTTTTTTAAATTAAAAATATTTAATATTTCGATAATTGCTTATGTAATGTCACATCCAAACACTTCAATTTATGTAAGTACTTTTTAGTGTACATATCCAAACATAAATAGCTTATCAAGTATAAGAGCTTATGATGTAAGCTCTAATGTTATAAGTCTTAATGCTATAAGCATCTATATAAGTTGTTTATCCAAACGGGGCCTAAGAGGGAAGGGAGGGAAGAGTTTACTTTTCGTTTTTAAATTACGAACACTACGAAATATTTTCTAAACGTTAACATATTAACCTTATAAACGATCATATAATACTTCAATCACACTTAATTTACTTTAGAAAAACCTGTTATATGGTATGTAATTTAAAAAAGAAAAGTAAATCTTGATTATTTGAGATATTGACTTTTTATTTTCCTATAAGCTATAGTTATTTTTTAACAGGGTATACTTTTCTTTTGTGTAACAAACCAATAAATTGTATAAACTCAATTTTAGAATCCGTTGGAACTAAAATGGAAGCTTTAGTTAGATCCAAGTATTCTATATCACACTTTTTTGAGGTATTTTTAAATAAGTATTATAAATTATGTTTTTAGAAAGACTAGAATGAAAAAATTAGTAAGATTTAAATGCCATTGGTCAAAGATAATTTATTGATCTCTATTATAGTTGATAAGACCCGTGCGATAGCACGGGTCGATGGTCTAGTTTGTATAGATTGTCTGACTTTATTTAGTTCAAGATTATGTTTTCTGAAGGAATTATTTAGTTCAAGATTTGAACTAGTTACTGCCCCACACTACTAGAAAAAGCAAAACTAGCGAGGGAAATTAGTGACGGAAAAAATGAAATTCCTCACAAATTCCTTGGTCGCAAAATTTAATGACGGAATTAGAAGAGGGATTTCATGTTTTCCTTCGATAAATATCCCTCATTAATTTTTATTTTTTTAGTAGTGCCAAATAAAGTATTGTGTCTTGAATCATGTGTTATATACGCACTATGTATGTTTGGATAAATTTGCAAACTTACAATTGATTAAACTTTGAGTTGTGAAATTTAATATAGTAGATACCTGACAAAATGGTTAGTGACATATACCCAAGGGCAAACAGAAAAAGCAGAACCCCTATTAGGTCCATGTCAATCAAAGTTGTAAATCAAATTTGGTTAAACAATCAGTCAAACTAAATAGTCGTCAATGAAACAAACATGCGCTAAACAATCGCTTAGGGTTACATGGACATTAGGTTAGATACTACCATTCTGATTGCCTTGTTATTTTTTACCTTCAGACACCATCAGCAATCATTGATAAATTAAGAAATAGTCGTCATTATTCGCGTATTGGAAAGGTTGTAAAAAAAGTCCCAGACAAGTGAAATGGTAAAAAAAAACCCTGTTATTCTATTTTATTATTGCCTGGTAAAAAACAATAGTTTGTATTTGCATATATAACAATTAATATATGTTTAAGCTGAATTAAAATTTGTAGCTCTCACAAATCGAAGCAAAGAATCACGCGCCGCCAGTAGATGCTTTCCTCCACAGCAGTACTCATGCATATACAAATATACTAAACTAGACTAATAGCTAAAAGAAAAATGATCTGATTAAAATCCACTGCACAACCTGCCAGGGTAAAAAATAAGACCAAAATTAACAACTTTTAGTGGAAATTGAGCACAAGTACGAACATAACATGTACACAGTTGAACTATCCAATGAAAGTGCACAATATTGTAACAAAAACTGACGTTATTTCTTAAGGCGTACATCCACTGAGTATTTACGATGTGTTTGAGAGTACAAGATTTTATTTTGCTATGATTGGATCGGGGAACCGATAATAACAATGATATGTTCCACCCTTGGGATTGTTTAAAATAAGACAGAATGAATTGGAATATGATGGAATGCATTCCATTTCATTACATCCAATACTCCACTTTTTTTTTTGCTCGCCAATTTGGTGGATATGGAATGAAACAAGACTTATTCTTTCCATTCCATTTCAATCTGCTTTATCTCATTACATTTCATGACACTCTCCATTAGTTATCCACGCATGGAGAGAAGCTTCAAGATGGACAAACACAACAAGGCAAATATCAGATAGTTGCCGACGCCATATGAGAAAAAAAAATCTATAATCTAAAGGAAAAATCAATGTCTATGCACTACTGTTGCTTAATCAATCAACAACGAACATAAAACCTTGTTAAATCTTTATGGCATGGTTATTGCAATATAATAGATAAAAACGAGCTTACTAAAGTTGAATATAGGAAGCAATGAAGACGTGAGAATTACTTTAGCTGAACCAAGATGAAGATTGCATGCAGCAGAACACCATCTTAAGGATTGAAGATACTTGAACCACTGATATTGACAGCAATTAATACTGCTATGCTAGTAATCACAGCAAGCCAAAATAAGGCCGACCCTGCATTGAAGTTTAACTTTCGTCATGAGTATGAGATGCTTCATGAATCTTGTAAACATTCAGATAATGCATGTCCATGTTAGACAGCTTAAATTAGAGATTCTAAGAGTATGGTACCTCCAGAAGAACCTTCAGAATTATCAGCACTAGGAGGAATTGATTCCGCATTGGCAACAGGAGATTTTGATGCTTTAGACCCTGTATTTGAGCCATTATCCAAACCTTTGGTAAACCCTGTTTCAGATGCTACTATCCCTTGGAATTCCTCGCTAACAATTATTGCAGCCAAAACATCCATAAATGATTCTTTATCTGTTGGGTACGCAGATTCTCTTACGCCCGTCTTATCAGTGACATTTGCTTCTTCTGTATCAGACAACTCATCGTCTGAAACATCTATATCAATGGAATCCTCCTCAGTCTTGTCATCTTCCTCATCCTCCACATATGCTTTATATGTTAGCCTAAGCAATATCTCCCCAGACAAGCCCTTTCGTAAAAAACCCCAACCCCCTTGCAAAGCAACAATTCTGTCTGTTGGTACAGTGTCTTGAAGAGATCCCAAATCAACCTGAAAAAATTATCAGATAAGAAACATACACACAGGAAAAAATAGCTCCATTCTTAATCAATTGCAAACAACAAATCTCAATAACAAATTTCATAATCATAAATAACAACAATAGTAGCAAACATCACTACTTTGATGTAAGGGATTGGGAAGATAATATTTACATTGCAATAACTACTTACAACATCGCGTAAAAATAAATAAGTTCACATGGTCGAAAAGTGTGGTATTTTTTTAAGACTACACTGCATCTAAATGGCATGAAAATAGTTAACATGGTCGCTAAAAATCCCAGCATGTTATTGTCAACTACTCTCTTTGATGGGAACTAAAAATCTCTCGAAAAGTTATGCAGCAAAAAGGGAGCTCAACTCCTTATAACAGAGGAACACAGATTTAATGGCAAAGGGATAAAAGAAGTAATGATACTCAGACTGCAACAAGCAATCTCCACCCAAGCCAATGGCCCACCAACATCACCACAAAACTCTCTTCCCTACTGAAACCCCTGCACCCTTCCCATGAACATCCAACTTTTTCCCTACTAGGACCCCTTTACTTACACATTGAAAGCTGTCTATACCGTTGTTCCCAGCACGCGCCAGAAAATATTCTCTCATATATCTTCCTTCCCCACAGGCATACTCCATCCCTTAATTCTTCTAGCACAAACCTCAGTTTGAGGCCTAACGATTCTACCTTTGCGCTTCTTATTTTTAAAGGCTACAGTTCTTTCAGCGACTAAGCAAAAGAAAAAATTAGAAGAAGTCGTATTCATACTCGATACAGTCCAAAACCATGCCCGATACACTCCAAAGCATTCAGTTTAGTGGCATACATAAATCTTCAAAGAATTCTCCATAAGATTAAATAATTTAACCATCTATATTTTTAAAAACCACCAATAATATAACTCATCTAAGATCACCAATTCTGATGAGGCTCATTCTGCTTAACACTGTTCAATTCATAAGGAAAACACAGCTAATCAGCAACAGAGGAGGAAGGGAGAACCTGCTAAGCACATCTTTGCTTAAGACAAGGATCCCACATGCAATAATAATGAGTCAGACACAAGACATCAAACCAGACTTTTAACGAGAAAATATTTGAAAAATTGGCCAAAAAATACATGTTATAGATATTAAAATTAAGCAATTAGAATGCAGCATTATGGACCATACACAGACAAGACACTAAGCAGCAAAAGAAAAGGGGAGAAAAACTAATTGTATTATCTATGCACGTAGACTGTGAATGAAGTATTAAACTAATAAGTAGAGAACACAAGGAATAAAACACCACCGAAACCCAAATACTTTTGGTATTGCACACATAATACATACCTCTCCAGTACCAATGGTCAAATCTGCAAATCCCAGAGCGTCCTTAACTTGGATACTTAACTTCTGCTTTTTAGGGTTGGAAACAAGCATATGGAAATCCTGTGGTGCTAGAACATGTGAATACAACGAAACATATGGAAATAGTATAAACAAAGATGAATCAGGAAATTCAAAAACAACACCTGATTCCAAATTGGCATTCCAGGGGCGCCAGCCAATGACAGTAGTTTGACTGTTCTTTTTGCTGCGTATGGTTTGATCTCCAAGGCTAAGAATAACATATGGATCTGTCTTGCCTGGAAAAACAGCAAATTAAAAAAATTGAGTAGGGCAGATAATGCAACACATTTCACATTATTTCCTAACCGGTATTCTTGTGAATACTGAAACTGGTAATCAAAGAAAAAATATAAGACGAAATGGGGTACAAAACAAAGATAAGACCAAAACTATGTTTTAGTTATGATTTAGAATCCAATAAAAACAAACAAATCATTACAAAACAAAGAGAAATTACTAAAGGTAGCAGTTCTTCTAAGCATGCAACTATAAGTTTAGACTTTTTCCCCTTTTTCCTTTCTCCTGCCTCTTCTATAGAGAATATTCATGCTACACTTTTATCTTCACATGAATTAATAATGTACAAAAGAAAAAATCAATCACGATTAAATCATACAACTTTAGTCTAACATCCAGAGACTGACTACCTTGGAGTTTACCATGTTTATCGATACTGATATATAAAGAACAAAAAGAAGTTCTTGCGAACCAAATAATATTAGAGGACTACAAAAAGAAAATCTATTAAATAGCAAAGAAAGTCCCAATCTAGTACAAATAATCCAACAAAAAAAAAAGCAGTAATTTACTTAAAAGCAAATACAAGACAATAGATTTTACCAAAAAAATAAGGAAGCTTTCGAGCATCCACAAGAGTGACGGAGAGTTCACCAACAGAATCCATGTTTCCTTCTTGCATTTCTCCAGATTTAATAACATCAACGACAGGACCAACAGTGACGGGACCAACAGCTTTTCCCTTCTCAAAATCCAAAACAATTTTGTTTGGCCGTACAAATAGTCTAGGTAAATCTACTGTAAGAAGTTTGGTCAAAAACCTACAAGAGAAAGGCCAGAATAATTACATTACAGTTAGTGCAGGAAAAGAACCAACATGCCTTGAAATTTAAAAGGTAGCATTAGTCGAAAAGAGGCATTCAATCACACCAATATCTAAATACTTAACATGTTTTGAAATTTATAAGGCAACGACTTGATAGTTTTGAAATTTAAAAGGCAACGACTTTATAGTTGCTACTGAAATCAAATGTTTACACACAATAACTGATATGCATAACATTATCACACACGAAACCCAAAAAGTATTCAAACATTAACAATCAGTCTTCATTCATCCTTCTTCGTCAGTATTGATGTGGACCTCTAGGTGGAAGCCTTCATGTTGTCATCAAGTTCACGAATCTTGATGTCCCACCAATGTATGACGCTTGTATCAAATTTTGAGGTGCTATGTTTCCTCTGATTTGGGATGACCAAACCTTGTTGCTTGTCTATAATATGTTGCTAGTCCAAATCCAAAAGGAAAAAAATGTTCCATATATATTAGCAACAATAAGTCTTTTTTTAATGAAACATATTAGTTTATTGTGAGCGCAAACTGTGAGCGTTAACTGCTCTACTGAGGATGAGGTTCAGCCTGTGGTTACTGGTTCACCGGATGGGAATGTGGCTCAGTCTGTGGCAGCTCAGTTTCAGTCTATGGTTGAGCATGTGGTTTCCACTTTTTTTGGCCTTAATGGTATCCCTTCATTACAATATCATTTGATGTTATGCCTTGGATACCAACACATCTTGAACGTGTGATTTTGGATACGACATTCTCAACTTAGCAGGACTAATTGGTGCCTAACTGCCATCCTTTTTCATCTTTTGGACCTTCCTTGACACCCTCCTAGATGACGGTGGAACTGATATTAAGATTCTCAGCTTCATCCACAATCTTCATGCCAATCAATTATTTAGCATAATTGAGGAATATTCACTTCATAGTTCATATAAGGGTGCATGGCTGACTAAAAAACATCTTTAATGTAACTCAGCGAAAGAGGTCAATGGTTTGTTCAGGATAGTCTATCAGATTCTTTCATATTGATTTGGCTGTAGCCAGCTTGCCTAGGAACATGCAAGTAGTCCATTTCACTCCTCAATCTCTCAACCTCATCCCATCTCCCAGCTTCAGCATAAATGTTAGATAACAAAACGTAATCTCCATCTATTAGTTGCTTCAATTTGGCAAGTTGTTTGAAGGAAATCTCAGCTAACTCAGTATTACTCTGTGTCCTACAAGCACCCAGCAATGTTCTCCACAACACAACACTATTTTGAAAAGGGGCGGTCATAATAATTTGATAAGCCTCTTCCAACAAACCCCGTCTGGTTAAAAGATCAACCATGCAACCATAATGCTTGCTATCAGGCACAATTTTGTACCGCTTTACCATATGATCAAAATACCATCTTGCTTTATCAACCAAACCTTTATGACTACAGGCAACTAAAACACCAATAAATGTCACCCGATCCGGCCTAATACTACCGCCGAGACTTTCTTCCATCTCTGTAAACAATTGGAAAACCTCCTCACAATAACCATGGACAGCCAAACCAATAACCATAGCATTCCAACAACTCACAGTTTTCATCTTCATCCCATTAAATATTTCCCAAGCCAAGCTCAAATTCCCACATTTACAATACATATTCACAAGCGCATTACCTAAATAACTTTCAATCTTATGCTCACACACTTTAAGAGACTCGTATATTTTGTGACCTATCTCCAGTGCACCAGTTTCGGCACAGGCACCCAGGATCGATATAAGTGTTACCTCTGTCGGTTTCACTCCCGCATTTTGCATCTCAGAAAAGAGTTCCAACGCTCCCGCATAATCTCTAACAGAAACACAACCAGCAATCATAGAATTCCACGAAACCGCATTCCTCTCAGGCATACAACCGAACACTCTCCTGGCAGCCTGAACATCACCTAACCTAATGTATCTCGCAATCAGGGTATTCCACGAAATGACAGTCTTACACGGCATCAATTCAAGCAGGTGATCCGCCAATTCATAATCATCAACACGATCATACGCTGATATCATAATATTCCAAGAAACCAAACTTGTATCTTTAATTTGATCAAACAGATAGCGTGCAACCGAGACCAACCCACATTGTGAATAGAAATAAAGCAAAGAATTTTGAACAGAGGGGTCATTTTGAAATCCTATTTTGATAACTCTACAGTGAATTTCAGTTCCTTTATTATAAACAACAACAAGGTTATCATCATCATCATCACAACTACCGCTTTCCTGTATCAACTTATAAGCTCTGGAACAAGCTTTAAGCACAAAGTTGCAAGTGTAACTATCAGAAACAACGTTGTTGATTAGCATTTGGTTATAAATAAGCAAGGCTTGAAGAGGGAAACAACTATGAGAAAAAGCACGAATCATGGTGTTGGAAATGAAGGGGTTGTGGATAAGAATGGAAGAATGTTGAAAAAGAGAATAAGCGTGTGAGAGGTTACCGAATGGAGAAAGAGCTGAAAAGAAAATGAGTTTGGTTGTGAGGGGAATGTGAGAGTGAAGACCTGATTTGGTGATTATGGCTTGAAGTTGTTTTAGTTCTGACATGGATGAGAGTTTGTTGAGTAGGGACGTTGCTCGGGAAAATGTGCTTCCCGTCATTCTTCTTTCTCTCACGAGCTCGTCGGCGATGTTCACAGCGTACAAGTAATTATTCAGCGCTCCTCCTTCGGCAGCGACGGCGCCACCGCACACGTCACTTGCAGATTTTAAAATTTGAAGGAATCAAATAATTTTTAAAGATTTTTTAAAAAGAAATTTAAGTTTTTTTCTAAAAAATATTTTTGCCAGAGTTAATTGAAACGGGTTAAAATAATAATTTTTGTGTCTCTAAAAATATGGTGTCTTGGATTGCCAAGACCACTCATGACTTTTTGATTCTAGAAGTCTTAGGGTATTGGATCATGATTCTAATGGATTTTAAAAGACTTTTTGATTATTTTTATTTTTTTGATAAAGCTAAAAAATGCAATAAAAGAATAAAGGGAAAAGTACAATATTGGGGGGGACTAAGCCAATACTCAATTAGACAACAAAGTGAAAAAAGCAAAGTCACTTCCAAAGTAGCCTTAAACCACTTCAAGGAAGGATAAAATGGAAAACACACTCTGCTACTAAGGATAGTAACAGGTTACATTAGGATGACACAAACACCAAGAAGCAAAGCAACATAGAACAAAACTAAAGCCTAAACCAAGGCATACACATCATGATTTATAAGCCTTAGATATGTCATTCTTAGCACGGGTTTGAATGCAATCAATTTCTGATCCTCTAGGACTTTGCAATTTGTTTTTTTTCTTCTGTCTATTTGAAACATATGGAGTAAATGACTTATTGTCCTTATCATCATCAGATTCTGTTGCGATTCTAATTGAACTGGTTCCTTCTAAAATTTTGGTGCTTTTGTTTTTTCTGTCAGGTTTAATAGTGCTAGCAGGTTCAACATTCTTTGCCAAGTACTTGTCAATATTTGAATGAGATTCAAATAGAGACCTATTGTTCTCTGTATTTGTGTCTTGATCCATAGTGCTATCTGCAGCAGGTTCCTCATCAACCTCATCTCCCCAAAATTTGCTCAAAATTTTCACACTCTTGATGGCAGCAGCAGTAAGATTTTTAGAGCTACTAGGTAAATTAACCTTGCTTTTGTCTGGACCTAACTGCTCATAAATTGTGATAGGAGTGGCCATTTTTATAGGAGACAAAATTGTAGATTGAGAGGGCCAATTCACCAATTTACAAGGAACCTCTGAAGGTGCAGTTTGATCCAAACCTACTTTCTCTTTGGATACACATTTCATATTGTCATTGATAGCATCATCAGAGATGTGGGTGAGATCCTTGTCACCAAGCCAAGCCTCCCCTGAAGGAAGTTCAGTATCGACCTCAAGCATAGTGAAAGAGTTCTGAAGTACTGGTGTTGGAGGAGTTTTTTCCTTCAAGATGACTGGTAACACAGTCCCATCTGCACTAGTTCCTTCCTTCCCTGATTTGTCTTGCCCAAAAGATTGTTCCAAAAACTCCAAATCTGCAGACATTTCAGAAGTGCCAGTGTTTGTGGGATTCTCAGGTATAAACAAATCAGAGTCAATGTTGTCTGTAGGGATAGTCTCAGAGTGCTTCTTCCCATTCAGATCAGCCCTAACCAGTGTTTTATCAGGCAATTTACCATCCACAACTTTCCTTCTAATCATATCTTTATCAGCATGCTTCCTGCTAGTGAATTCATTATCCAACTGTTTCTTTCCAGTCCCATTACTCCTAGAATTTAATCTTGTTGGGCCATCGGTGTTGTTGGCATTACTAAGCTTCATACAGTTTTGCAAGCTATGCCCCAGAGTCTTACAGTTAGCACAGAAAGCTGGCTGCTTTTCATAGTGCACATCAATTGACAGTGCGTGCCCCTCCCTTTCAATGACAATCGTTTCAAAAAGCTTGTCAGAAAGATCCACATCCACAAGGACCCTGGCAAAGAGGCCAAAGCGCCTTTGCTGAGTTGCTTCATCAATGGTGAGGGGGGTTCCTGTAACACCCCGTTTTCCCAACATAAAAATTTCATAAAAATAATCAGAGTATTCACATAAAACGGAATGTCACATTCTTTTCTTAAAATCATAAACTGAATAAATAACTATTTATCCTTTAAAATTCAATAACAAAATCTTTAATACTTCGCAGCGGAATTTATTCAATAACTAAACAGTCTTTGGCAGGAAGGCCTCTTCATAAATGTCTCATAAAAATCTAATCTAAAAACATAGTCATAAATCTTCAAAAACAATACGTAAGGAATAGAAAAGCAATAACAAAAGATCACATCCCATTACGTATCAGAGCACCTAAGACACACGAGAGAGAAAGCTCACACGACATCAACTATTCTTGGTTACCTGCAAGTTACTCATACGAAGAGCAACATTTCCAAGCAGAAGGGGTGAGATTTCACAAAACAATAATATCAAGCATATAATTCATTAATTATATTTAACAACATAAATAACTTCATCTATTAGTAATAATAATTCTTAATAGTTCAACCAACTTCTAATCATCATTTCATAATAACATAACAACACAACTTAATCATCAGTTAATAATAATAATCATATACAACATGACATAATCATCACTTAATGATAATAATCATATAAACAAACAACATATTCATCTTAATCATAATCATGTAAACAAACAACATATTCATCATCTTATATCGATATAACAACAACATAAACAACAATGATTAATAAATATTAATACTTCACTTAGTTCTTTATTAACAACTCATTGACAAATGACAATTCAACGACAACGACAACGCAATTTCTACAACTTATCAACTCGACAACTTGACAATCTTGACAACTCGACAACTTGACAACTTGACTATGCAACTTAATCTTCTAATCAAGCATGTGGTACCAATCTTTGAGCGTAAATAGGCTCCCAGGGCATCAAGCCCTCAACTTTATTTGAGCGTAAAAAGGCTCCAATGGCATTAAGCCCTCAACTTAATTGAGCAAAGGCTCCAGGGCATCAAGCCCCCAACAATGAAATGCTAATGCATGGACTCGACCTCTTAATATCTTAAATCGACAACCTCTTATATAATCCAATAATTTGGAACTTCATCATCTTAATCAACTTAGACCGACTCATGCAGCTTAGTTAAATAACAACAGCAACACAACAGTATACAAAAACAGCATGACATAATAATATCAAATGCAAGTCAACAACGTCTCAATTATTCACAAATAATTCAAGTAATGCATATACAATTATATCACAATATAACAACATCAAATAATAATCAACATCTTAAAATATCATATATATATACATATAACACTTCATCAATCATGGACAATATCGTATTCACAACATATACATTCGTATACTAATTCATCAATCATATTCAATTATTCATTGTGACCTACGTGCAGTAATTTGACTATAACTCAAGTTCTATAAATCTTTTTGAAGTCAAACCAACGACATTAGAAAGCTAACATTCATACCTACAACTTTCGTGTTTACACCTAAGACCAATTCTCTACCAATAAATACCAGTTTTCATTTAAAATTCGGACAATGTTGTGCTGAAATTCATAAAAATTCACTGTGACCTACGTGCAGTAATTTGACCATAACTGATAAACCAAAATTCATTTTCAAGTCAAACCGACGCCACTGGAAAGATAATACAATTATCTACAACTTTCATGTTTACACCAAAGGCTAATTCAAAACAGAAACGTGTGAAAAAGACGCAAGAACATGAAACAGGACATGCTGTCAGATAACAACTCGGGAAAAACCCATTTTTCACCCCAAAATCCCAATTTTAACTTCCATAAGCCCAAATTTAATCCCAAAGTTTGTCTAAACATTTATATACATCAAAAGAGACTCAAAACCATATAAAACTTGACCCAAAACATTATTTTAGAAAATCATCAAATAATCACTTTTAACTCTAATTCTCAAATTCTGAAAAACTAAAACCTACAACATGTAAAATCCAATTTTCAGAATCAATGACTTAAGATTATTGAATGTTAGTCCCACCCTTACCTTATAACTCAAAATCGCCGCTTTCTAGGTCTTTCTCCCTTTTCTCCAAAATTGATCGTACGTTATGTTTTTTTTTCTTTCTAAAATAGGTTTCTCTTATTTATAACCCTTTATTCTATTTTATCTTATTTCTCTTTCTCCCCAAAATTCTCTCAAATCCCATAACAACCCTTCAACTCAATATTATTTTATTTTCAAATCTTATTCTATTAAATAATATAATAAGCTACCTAATAAATCATATAATCATATAATATATTCTAAACTCTTCTTAATAAATTTTAGACTCAATTAAATAATTAAATAAAACAAATAATTCAAAGAGGGCGTTACAGTTCCCAAACCAGAAGCAATCTCATAGAGAGTTTTCCTCCTCCAGTATTCTTGGGGTAAATGCATAAGACACACCCAAATTTGTGCATGTGTTTGCACCAGAGCTTGAGGTTTGAAGTCTCTGGTCCAACAATAGAAGCGAAGAAACCCAGGCTTGAGATTGATCACCCCTAACGCCCAAATTGTGCGCATATCATCAATGGAACTGAAATTGAACTCGAAGAAACCCTTTCCAAGCGGAGTGAGGTTCCAATTTTGCAAATTAGGCCACAAATTGGACAGTTTTTGCTTCAAAGCTAGCGTTGTTAATGGCTTATCTCCTTTGTGAAGCGTAATTCGTCCATGGAGATTACGTTTACAATCAACAATTCCAGATTCATACTGAGCTTGTGAAATTTTCACCCGCACAGAATTTCCCATCACTACCCTAGGTGGAAGTTGATTCAAATGTAAATCACATGAAGTAGAGAGAGCTTGCGAGAAAGATTTACCGGAGTCGTGTGGCTTCGCCACCGTAGCAACCGTCGTATCCATGGAGGCGAGGCAAGGCCACGGGCAGATAGGTGACATCAAATCGGAAACCGAACGCAGCGAAGAGGAGAGCAACCAAAGATACACCGCGCCTGACAAAATTGGAACAAAACGCCACCGCTAAACCTCCGCCCCAACAAAACACAACGATGGAGGAGGTGGAGGAAGATGCAAAGACTAGTAACGTCCAAGATCAACGGAAAGGGACGAGAACCACAAAGGAAAATTTTCAAGTATCATTGCATTAAGTGAAAACACTCATATGGTGGAACAAACTACTCTCTCCATTCCAACGTCTTGTTCGTGAAATCGCTCAGGATTTCAAAACCGATCTCAGATTGAAGACTTTTTGATTATGAAAAAGTCTTGTGATATTCAATCAAGACTCTTTGTCATTTTAAAAAAATCTTGAGGTAATTCAATCAAGATTTTTCATCACTTAAAAAAAATCTCATGGTATTCAAAATCATTCAAATTTTGAAGGATTGTTTAATAAATTGGATTTTGGTGGATTTTGTGGGATTTTCTAGTGAAATTTTAAGAAGAAAAAGTCTTTCATGACGACATGAGATTTCATATTGCTTTTCTTTTAAAAGTTTACTATCTCTTTCCTCTCTCTCTCTCTCTCTCCTCTCTTTTCTCTCCTCCCCCCTCTCTCTCTCCCTCTCTATCTATCATAAAAAAAGAGTTTGTATTGAAAATATTATGATAGAGAATGTGTTGTAATAATTTCTTTTTGCAATAAGTCCTTAAAATTCATAAAATCTTTTGAAATCTTATAAATCCACAAAATCCTTTAAAATCTTATGATGTAAATATATTGAAATCCATATTGAAAATCCTGATAGTCTTTTAAAATCATCAAAGTCATTAAAATCCAACAAAATCTTTTAAAATCTTTAAAACTTTTTTAAACAAAAATTGTCCTTTAAAATCATAATTCAATACACCCCCTTATACACATATTTGATTAAAAAAAAAGTGTCTTAAAACTTGTTATGACCTTGGTAAATGGTAATACTCATGACCCAACTTAGTACCTGCATGTTCCGCGTTAGAACACATTAAATGCAAATTTTGAACAGTCAAATATGGTTTGACTTTAAAATTCATGTTTAGCTTGGAATTTGGATCCATGTAAATCAATTGTATCCCGAAAATCACAATGGACCTAAAGCTATGATTCAATGCTTTTGCGTTAGATTGAATCAATTTTGAATTACATTTTTGTTTTAAATACAATTAAAAGGATAATTTAAGCATTACAACGTTAACACGGTGTCTTAAGAAGGATTATTAAGAAGTACCAAAAAAATTACATCATAAAAACTGTGTATTCAACCTATTGAAACTCAAAAGTTTGACATATTTACATAAATCTTAAGTACATAAATATTTATTTCTATTTTTGTATTCGTATTGAATGCATTTGTTAACGTACATTCTAAGTACCTGTTTGGTACAACGGTGTATTAGCATTTTCCACGTTCCGAGACATTTTGAACGTGAAAATAAAGAAGTTACCTTTTGTAGCTTTTGTACAAACGCCGTTTTTTTTTCTATTTCCACCGCTACAACAAACACGTCCTAAACCCAACTTATTATCAATTATTCCAAAATCAATTCTATCAAATATAATCCATACACACATTTAATTATTATATGTACCATTTTCCATGCCCATTTTCTCAAGTAATATGAAAATAACGAGTAATTCTGAAAATATTAAAAAGAAATAAAAATGGCACTATTTATATAGTAAACCCTGCCTCTTTCTTCCTCAAAACAAAATCGCACAATTTTAAAGCGAGTCGACAACTTGTTTTTCGTCTCTATCTCAATTCTCGAAGCTTCTATTAGATTTCTCTTCACGCTTTCTCTTTCACTTCAACTTCAACATCTCATCGCAATGGTTTTTTCCTCTCTATCTCTTTTCCAAATCTTTTCGTTAACGTCTTCAAACATTTCTATGATTTTCACTGATTATTCTAATTTCTAAATTATTCCATGTCTTTTCATCCATTTTCTCATTTTCAATTCACAATTCGTTTTACGGTAACCCACTCCATCGGTTATGTCCCTTTTTATGTTTCATGCTCAAATATTTAAACTAACTTGGGTTTGATTTTGATTGTTTTGTTTGTAATGATTTCATTTCGGCTTTTGGGTGTTCTGGGTTTCCGAAAAGTGCGTGTAAAATGTTTGATGAAAGTCCTCAAAGGGATATTGTTGCTTGGACAGCTTTGATTAATGGGTTTGTTAAAAACGATGTTCCTGGTGAGGCACAAGTGATTTGTGGATATGAGATTGAAGGGTGTTGTGATTGATGGTTTTCTATGGTTCTGTTTATTGTGCTCTTGTGGATATGTATTTCAAGTGTATTCATTGTGAAGATGCATGCAAAGTTTTTTTATTTTGCTATTGAAAAGTACTTATCTGCATGTATATGTTTCATTTGAATCATTTTCAATTTGTTATTTATTGTTACAGGATGCTGCAAAGATGTACGGTGCTGTGTTGGCATGCACGGATGAAGCAGTTCTTCCTGTTAGTCAAGTGTTTGATGCGATTAGAGAACTTGGGAATGAAGGGGTTGAGAAATTGGATCCTCTTGTCATCACATCTGCATCATCACTCAGTAATTCTACCTCTCCTTCAATTATTGGGCATATTATTATGTGATGTGATATAATGGATTTGCATTAAATTTTTTTATGGGGTACTTTAGTTTGTAAATATAACCAGTAAAATACATGTTTCTTTTGCTTACATCTTGTTCGACTTTCTATTATCTGACATCATGATTCATTGGCATGTCCATCTTTTCGGGTTTTATTATTACTAGCCGTTTTTGTGGTATGATGTCTAAAAAATGCATAGAGTGAATTAGTGTATCCTTTAGGCTTCTATGCTTCTATCGATGCTTTAAAACTTTGACCTCAACTTCCTTTTTCCTTGATTCATGTTGAATGAAATTGTTTAAATTAATTTGCTGTTAGATGAGCATGCTTAGCCTGGAAACTTAGACATGGACATTGGACACAATACTGACACAAACATGTAGACACCAATAATACTTTGAGAAAATAGAAGTGATTGAATTTGAATGTAACCACATGTGTCACTCTCAGACACAAGAAACACCTTCAATTTGAAGTGTAGGCTGTGTTGCTGTTATATAGATGCTAATGGCTTGTGGTACTGAATTTTAATGTTTGAAGTTTATGGGGGTGGGTGGGTGAGAAAACATGTGTCGATTGACAGGGTGTTGGCAGAAGTTGGATAGGAGCTACTTTTTCTTTTCCAAATACGATTTCCCATTTTCCGCATGTGTGGTGCTACTCCGGTCTTGAGCATAAGCAAAAAAATAAGTAAAACGAAGTTGATTTATTTGGTTAAAAATTTGAACTAGATGCATCTACTTTGTTTGACTCTTTTTTTGCTTATATTCAAGATCATAGGAAGTATTTATAATGGCCAAAGATGCCAATTTTTACTGTCTATTTATTGCAAACTTCAGGCAAGTTTCCAGTGGAATCTTCCTCTGTGGATTTGGTCGTTTTAATCTGGAAGTCTCTTGATTTTCCTATCGACCAACTGACTCAAGAAGTCCTCAGAGTGCTAAAAGCTGGTGGGACAACTCTTATTCACAAGTCCTCCCAATCTGCTGTGGGTTCAGGTGATAAGGTAAAATAACAGCTAGATTGTGCTTGAGTGATTCATGTCATTGCACATGATCTCACATTTTCCCCATTGTCCTTTCAGATGATACCTGATCTTGAAAACAAGTTATTATTGGCAGGATTTTCAGAAATACAGGCTTTACAATCTTCTGTGGTAAGTTTCATTATCTGGTTTCTATATCCTTACCATCTCTATTAACCGTTGTTTTTTCTTAAATTTATTTGTTTTCTTACGTTTAAACTATTGTGCAATAGAAATACGCTAGGAACATTTAATCAAACAGTTATTGTCTTCTCACGTCTTGTTTTCTGTACAACAAAATAAAATACAATAGAAACGTGTCCGATGAGTTGAGTAATAGGCTGACATGTGTCTTGAAGCCCAGTCTGCTACTGGTATTTGACGACCATTGCTGTAGTTAATGGTTTTTCATTTTTGTGCAGGATCATTAATTAGAGCTAGTGTTTTTTTTAATGATACTATTTATTGTCTTTGACAAATTTATTTTCCTATCGCATGTCAAGTGGAGTATGGGCCATGAGTCATCCAGATTTTTTTTTCCTTATTAACATCGCTCTGACCATCTTACAAGTTCTAATTATAATGTTCTGTACTGCACACAGATCAAAGCTAAAAAGCCTTCATGGAAAATTGGTTCATCTTTTGCACTAAAGAAGTTTGTGAAAAGTTCACCCAAGGTGCAAATTGATTTTGATTCAGATCTGATTGATAAAAATAGTCTTTTGTCTGAAGAAGATTTGAAGAAACCTGAACTGCCATCTGGTAAAGATTCAACCCTTCTCTAGCTTTGTCCCTCTATTAGTCTTATGTTTGATATTTGGAGTAGCTGACATGTTGTGCAATAGGGGATTGTGAAATCGGACCTACAAGAAAGGCCTGCAAAAATTGCTCATGTGGAAGGGCAGAAGAAGAGGAGAAAGTGTTGAAGTTAGGATTGACAGCAGAACAGATTAATAATCCTCAATCAGCTTGTGGCAGTGTATGTCTTTTTCTTTTTTTCGTTTAATCAATGTTGGTCCCTATAGTGTCATCCAATTTTTAATTAAATCATTATTGGCTATAGTTTAAAAACATAAAAGTATTTTCAGTGTTAAAATTGTGGTAAAATCCTTAAAAGTATTAATCATGTAATCAGTCCGAAAAAATGTTCAAATAGCCGACATCCTGGTATCTCAGTTTCAGGGTTGGACTCTCCATGCCACTATTTGGAATTGACAACATAGATGTCAAGTCTATTTGGTTCTGTTGCCAAATCTTAAATATGTTACCATGGCACTCATACTTTTATTCTATTTTTCTTTTCTAGTTGCCTTGATGTTATAATGTTTTTTTGGTTCTGACTTCTGAGTCTTCTAAAGCAATCATTTCTACTGTAAGTACTTTGACTAAAACATTGAACCAGTTCAATTAATAGTATGGTTGTTTACATATTCCAATGGTATGATTCATGTCCACTCTAACTCAACATCCCACACCTCAATGCCAAAATTACCTATCAAACCACCACCAAACTACTTTCTTTGCAAATATGTACATTCAAATGTTCTCTTCCTGCAGAACTTTCATTGATTGTTCCTTTGTCAAAATTCAAGGACGTTCTACATTACATTTTGTTAGACTCATCCATCCTTGCTTCTGTCAATTTAGTTGGAGGAGCATGAATCTTGTTCATTCTTTTTCTTCTCACATGCTTCCTATTGGGAGCTGTTGCCATTGACTCAGTGGAATTTTTGTTCAAAATATTGCCTTGTTGTAGTTGTTTCCGAAAACAGAAGCAGCAAATGCAGTGTACTGTCCAAAGCCAATGATTAAGTTGCCTAGCAAATGCAGCGTATCGTTAAAATTAAAAAAATTTAAAACCAAAGAGCCACAGAATGACTAATAAAGCTTGTCATTCTAAATGAATTTTAAAACAAAAAGAAGAAAGATATACTTTTGATTTACATGTGGATTCTGGGCAGAGTTTGTAATTTTTAAATAGGTAGAGTTTAAATTAGACTTCTGGTTTTGTAATCCCCACTGATTTGTATCTAGCATTTCAAAAAATCAACTTCTGTCGAATATATTTTCTAGAAGATCTTCTAAGATTGAGTTGAATTGCAGTCAGCTTAGTCAGTGAATTTCTGGGATTCCCTTGCAGAGTTGGGATTTTCTCTCTGTTAATAGTTTCGTCTATTTTGTTAATATCTTCACTAATGCTATTTCAGATTATTTTTCGTATAATGGCCATTGTTCTGAAAGTTTGTCTTTGGTCTACAGTGTGGGTTAGGGGATGCGTTTAGGTGCAGTACCTGCCCTTACAAGGGACTGCCTGCCTTCAAAATGGGCGAGACGGTACTACTTTTATCTCCCTCTCTTAAGTTGTTTGGTGTCATTTCTTTGGTATGTCCTGTTGCATAACTTATCCATATAATTAGATCCAAGTTATGTAACAAAATCAAAAAGTTATTGATCTAGTTGAAAAATGTTTGATAAAAATCTAATTTAAAATATTAATATAGTTATAGACAAATTTATAATGACTTATAAAGACATGCATCAATTTGATGTCAATTTGATCGTTTACTCAATAGTGTATAACAAATAGTTTGAGTGTGGACTTCCTTCGAAAATGAAAGTACTAAGATATTTTTTACACATGTAAAAGTGAAGCTATAATGTACATCATTAACTTTTGAAGTTTACACGACCAAGCATATTTTGATGTTGTCAAAGGAAGTTGGAATCTAGATCATTGCGAGAAATGGGTCAACTGTTTAACAATTAGGTGAAATGATGATAAATTCGACAAGTATATCAATCTGTATAAGTAATAAAGTAGTAAGTAAATCATATTCATGTTGATTGTTGTTTCTGATGACATAGTCCTCGTTCATTTTTGTGCAAGAGTTTTCAATTTTTTATGACATGGCATTATAGTGACTAGCCAACATGGATTATGGAAAATTAAAAATTACAATAATCGATTAAAAACTAATAATTTCACAAAATCATTTTTGAAAATTAAAAATTCAAAACCTAGTAAGAAAACTCATGTTGATATTAACTAAGAAATTGAGTTCAAATAGTTAATAAAATCCACCCTAAACGAATTGTTTAGAAAATGAGTTCTATTTCTTGTAACAATTTTTTTGTCAGTAGAAAAAAAAAATATTGATATTAAAAATTAAGGAGCTCATATCAAAATAATTTTTGCGTTTGAATTTGGTTATTTTGCGATGAGATGGGAGAAGGTGCGGAATACAAGAGCGGTTTGAAGAAGGCGAAGGTGTTGAAAGCATTATTGGAGGATCCAATACTCGCAGATGTACCGAAGAATCCAACCCTGGAAGATGTGGAAACTCTCATTGGACTCGAATTGGGTAGTGCAATGCGAATTACAGTTTTGAAATTGGATACAACCTCGTTTGATGTGATTCTAATGAATACGGCAACGCTCAAGGATTTGAAACTTGCTATCAAGAAGAAGGTTAATTACATGGAACAATCTAGTATGGGTCACCGCCATATTTCTTGGTCAGTTTCTCATTCATTGGGTTTTGTTTTAATATTTTGATTTCTTATTTTATACAAAAACTGGTGTAATATGATTTCAATTTAATTATTACACACCGACAGTGTAAAGTTATTTTGTAAATTCGTCTCATTTTATTTGCAGGAGAAGTGTTTGGGCTAATTATTGTTTGTCATTCGATAACAACAAGCTCCTTAACGATGATGATGTGCTTCAAAATTTGGGCGTTCGGAATAATTCTCAGGTTTCTTCTACTTACTTATGCCATTGCTGGAATTGTGAAATAGAATAAATTACTAGTATTTTAGTCTGCATTGATCATGTGACCAAAAGAATGTCATATTCGCAATATCATTTATTGTATTAAAATTGCTGCCATTACCAACTACAAAGTTTCAAATTCGTAATGCCATGTATAGAATGGTCTCTGCTCCTGCCGCCAGATGAATATTAGATTGATGTTACCCTTGTGGTTGAATACACATGCATTATAGGGAAAAATTCCTTCATTATCCAAGGAAGTTATTGTATGCCTATGAGATATTTATAAGCGATTCAAATTAGAACCAAGATGAATTTTATACTTAAAATCTGAAAACAATACTTGCTTTATAGAATGTACCTTCACATACAAGTAATGAATCCACAATCTTTCCTAATCATTGATTTGAAGTATCCAAGTTTCTTTGCACAATGGCCAACTCCTACTGAACTTGGCCTTCAGCTCAGACTTTACTCCACTATCTTGCATGGTCTACCAGAAGTAAAGCTTTTCTCTTCATGTATACTTTTGATACAATATTCCTCTACACTCATCACCTTACACTCATCACCTTACTTAAAACATGATAAGTTTTACCTCAGAGGATCACCATATTTGTGACAGTCCGCCATCTTCATAAGTGACCTCGTGCTAGAACTTTTAACCAATCATGGACAGTGCATTTGAAAGGAAGCTGAGGAGCTGGACCTACGACAGGTCTTCTAAACTTGGTTATTCTACATATGCAAATGCAGAATCAGATTGGTCCCTATAAACCCTCACTTTATGATCAGCAATGAGCTTTTCAAGCTGATATGCTTTCATTTTCAGCTCAATGGCACCTGGTTTCCGTTAGATCAAACAAACTTTCATACTCTCTGAAGCTTCTATAGAAACGCCCGGTCGAACTCGTCTCATCATAAAAAAATGGAAACTTTGCAAGTCTCATGAGTTGGCCATTGATTAGTTTTCACATCTTTCTCGTTGGGAGATGGCAATGGACTTAGTTCACAAAACAATATGCAGAAGAACACTACATGCTTATTTTCTCACCACAAACGTCAATGTTATGGTAGCAAATAGGGCACGTCATTCTAAGTAGAATTTTCTTTGTTAATATGATCTACCTTTTATAGTAAAATGATAATTCGAGTTCAAGAGAATCTGATCTTTTGGAAGGGGTTATGCTAAATCACCAGTTTTTCCTAATAATATTAAAAAATCTATAACAAATTCGTTAGTTTTATTATTTTTCTCTCGCCTCTTGAAATTGTTGAATGATGAATTTTGTATTGGGAGAAATAAATTGTAGTTCACTGATATTTTATGCCAATGCAGATACATTTTGTATGCAGATACATTTTTGTCCCGTATGTCATGACAAAAGAATCTAGAAGACACTCAAAAAGGAGAAAGCATCGGTTTTTTCATGGCCTTAGTAAGCTTTCCTGATCAACAAAAGCTGTAATGTAATAGACAAATAATGTGTCTGAAATTGAGTCTATTGACAGATAGCGATCATACTACACTTCCTATCTGTCAGTAGACTCAATTTCAGACACATTATATGGAGTCACCCGGCATTCTCCCATGGTATTAGGTTTAAACTCAGCAACAACAGGCAAGCCCCAATCCATCTCCAACATAATTGTTATCAGCTTCCCAGCATATTGGTAAATTTTTTGTCCCATTTCCATGGTGCACAGTCTAAGACTTACCTGCCACCGAAATATTATCGAAAAAACAGAAGCCCGTAGCTTTGTCGAGTTCGGCATGATGCCCCGACGACAAAAATAGACACAGCAGATTAAACAGATTAAATAGTTACGCGTATCGAGCGGTGATGTCACCAGACTCAAGCAGGTCCCAAATGGCAGAGACACGATCAAGTTTTTTCTTGTAAATTGGAAAATGTGTGTATTATAACTAATAAGGGTTCTTCATTTTTTTAATTGCATGTATTGTCATCAAAAAAAATTGTGTGTTGCATATTATTTTGGTTATAATGAGAAATGCGTATAAAAAAATTCAACATTTTTTATTTTTCCTTGTATGAGATAATACTTGATATCAAATGCGTTGTGGAGGGTGTAATATTTTCAATACCTTGCATGAAAACATGTTTGCAACCAACCATACATAAATATCATTTGTAAAGTTTAAAATATTTTATTGAGTGTAATGTACAAAAAATAATGATAAAGTTCATTGTAATTGCTTAGAGATTACTTCCTTTTTCTAAAAGTTGTCTTGAATACTTTAAAAATCATATTTTCATATAAACGTTGATCAATATCAAACATGTCACTATGATCAATACAAAAACAAATATATGTTATTGATATTGAAATGCAGTGAAATTTTTTAGCACAATTGACATTGACAACTACTCAAGTCCTCATATTTAAAGGCACTAAACTTTTTAAGTAATATATAATTTATATAAATATATAGAAGCACACTATAATTTTTAATAAAATTATATACTTTAATAGTTAGAGGGCTAACAACAAAATAAAATGTTATAAAATTTTATGTTGTTATTTGAACAATTATTTGATAAATAATATATACATAATCCATAAATATAATATTGTCTAAAATTTACAATCACTCTATATATTTAATGTATATAATATTCATTCTCACTTGACTTGAATGACTCAAATATTCATTTTAAATACATGAAGAATGAATTCCTTAAAGAAAGAAAAAAATACATGAAGAATGAAGAAGATATGCATTCTTTGTAAGATATATTGGTGGTTCAATTGTGTAGTTGGTATTTTTGTAATACATGACACAGAGTTGTGTTTAATTTATGTTAATGAAATAACATTGATGTGATTTATTCGATATTTAAAATTGATTGTTTTAATTTAAAATCTTTAACATATTAATTGTGTTTTATAATTTTTTCAATATTAAATATGAATTCAACTTTTCATGTGAGCATGTGTTATATTATTACATGTATGTGAATTGATGCATTGTCATAGATTATCACTTGTGATGAGATTATAGTCTACTTTATATTGTAGATCTTTTGCGATGTTATATTTGCTAATATAGTTAATATTTTTGCAATTGTTAGTTAGATACCTTTACTAATTTTATGCATATCTTCATCCAAACAAAACTTTAAAATAGTGTGTTCTTGTAGAAATTAATACCAAACATATATATCTTTGGTATTAATTTTAGATATATGTATCTAAAAATTTTACGCATATATCCAATTATATTTTGTGCTCAAGGCTACAATTACATTCAATTGAACGTTTGTATTAAACATTTTAAAATTGTATATGCATATATTAGTTTAACTATTTTCACGTATCTAAAATGCACCACATATAATTATGAATTTCAGGTGCATGTGTCCTAAAGTCTTATTGATGACAAATTCACAAAGTTCTCTATTATCTTTGGTTGAATTAACATATCCATTACTTTTTACATAAAATGAACAATTTAAAATACTATGAAGAGAGGGCAATACTTTTTCCGACTCATGATTATGTAGAGATTGTTCATGATTGTGCTCTATCGTTAATTACAAGTTAGAAAAAAAATGAATAGTAAGTTCTGATTACATTGTCCTTTCAGATGAAAATTGTTGTGTAGACAGATTGGTTCACACCTGAATTTTTGAATGACATGAAATGTTTAGGAATCTCAAATCACAGATTAAGGTTGAAGATTGATGTTTCAGTCATGCTTTTGAGGAACATATATAGATCAAGCCAATGAGCTTTATAATGGAACAATGTTTGGTTGGATCTGATCTAAAATTTTTATTTAAGTTTCATATATTTTTATTGTCGGTGTGTTTCACAATGATCGTAAATTAGAGTCAATGTCAATCTTTTTTCAAGTCAGTTTGTATATGTATGCAATGACATGTATTTACCCGTAACAATTTCTATGTGACTATTCATGTGCAAATTAAAGGAGAGGATTGAAGATTCTTATTTTGGACGATGAAGAAAATGTTGTAATTTTTATTAAGAATTTATTTTAAATTTAATTATATTGATTAATCATTGCTTTGATTAGGCCATTTTAATACCACATGTTTTTTGTTATTGATTTTCGGTCAAAACTGCATTTTACGGTTGTCCATCCTATTTATTTGGATTTTATGGTTTTGCTTGTTTTGACAATGATATTTTATAATATGATATAAATATGTGGCTGTATAACTAATAAGGGTTCTTCATTTTTTTAATTGCATTTATTGTCATAAAAAAAAATTGTGTGTTGCATATTATTTTGGTTATAATGAGAAATGCGTATAAAAAAATTCAACATTTTTTATTTTTCCTTGTATGAGATAATACTTGATATCAAATGCGTTGTGGAGGGTGTGATATTTTCAATACCTTGCATGAAAAAAATGAAGAAAACATGTTTGCAACCAACCATACATAAATATCATTTGTAAAGTTTAAAATATTTTATTGAGTGTAATGTACAAAAAATAATGATAAAGTTCATTGTAATTGCTTAGAGATTACTTACTTTGTCTAAAAGTTGTCTTAATACTTTAAAAATCATATTTTCATATAAACGTTGATCAATATCAAACATGTTACTATGATCAATACAAAAACAAATATATGTTATTGACATTGACATTGAAATGCAGTGATTTTTTTTAGCACAATTGACATTAACAACTACTCAAGGCCCCATATTTAAAGATACTAAACTTTTTAATAAGTAATATATAATTTATATAAATATATAGAAGCACACTACAATTTTTAATAAAATTATATACTTTAATAGTTAGAGGGCTAACAACAAAATAAAATGTTATAAAATTTTATGTTGTTATTTGAACAATTATTTGATAAATAATATATACATAATTCATAAATATAATATTGTCAAAAATTTACAATCACTCTATATATTTAATGTATATAATATTCATTCTCACTTGACTTGGATGACTCAAATATTCATTTTAAATAAGAATGAATTCCTTAAAGAAAAAAAATATACATGAAGAATGAAGAAGATATGCATTCTTTGTAAGATATATTGGTGGTTCAATTGTGTAGTTGGTATTTTTGAAATACATGACACAACGAGTTGTGTTTAATTTATGTTAATGAAATAGCATTGATGTGATTTATTTGATATTTAAAATTGACTGTTTTAATTTAAAATCTTTAACATATTAATTGTGTTTTATAATTTTTTGAATATTAAATATGAATTCAACTTTTCATGTGAGCATTTGTTATATTATTACATGTATGTGAATTGATGCAGTGTCATAGATTATCACTTGTGATGAGATTATTGTCTACTTTATATTGTAGATCTTTTGTGATGTTATATTTGCTAATATAGTTAATATTTTTGCAATTGTTAGTTAGATAACTTTACTAATTTTATGCAAATCTTCATCCAAACGTGTTCTTGTAGAAATTAATACCAAACATGTATACCTTTGGTATTAATTTGAGATATATGTATCTAATTTTTTTACGCATATATCCAATTATATTTTGTGCTCAAGGCTACAATTACATTCAATTGAATGTTTGTATTAAACATTTTAAAATTGTATATGCATATACTAGTTTAACTATTTTCACGTATCTAAAATGCACCACATGTAATTATGAATTTCAGGTGCATGTGTCTTAAAGTCTTATTGATGACAAATTCACAAAGTTCTCTATTATCTTTGGTTGAATTATATCCATTACTTTTTACATAAAATGAACAATTTAAAATACTATGAAGAGAGGGCAATACTTTTTCCGACTCATGATTATGTAGAGATTTTTCATGATTGTGCTCTATCGTTAATTACAAGTTAGAAAAATGAATACTAAGTTCTGATTACATTGTCCTTTCAGATGAAAATTGTTGTGTAGACAGATTGGTTCATACCTGAATTTTTGAATGACATGAAATGTTTAGGAATCTCATCGATTAAGGTTGAAGATTGATGTTTCAGTCATGCTTTTGAGGAACATATATAGATCAAGCCAATGAGATTTATAATGGAACAATGTTTGGTTGGATCTGATCTAAAATTTCTATTTAAGTTTCATATATTTTTATCGTCGTTGTGTTTCACAATGATCGTAAATTAGAGTCAATGTCAATCTTTTTTCAAGTCAGTTTGTATATGTATGCAATGACATGTATTTACCCGTAACAATTTCTATGTGACCATTTCATGTGCAAAGTAAAGGAGAGGATTGAAGATTCTTATTTTGTACGATGAAGAAAATGTTGTAATTTTTTTTAAGATTTTTTTTTAAATTTAATTATATTGATTAATTATTTCTTTGATTAGACCATTTTAATACCGCATATTTTTTGTTATTGATTTTCGGTCAAAACTGCATTGTACGGTTGTCCATCCTATTTAATTGAATTTTACGGTTTTGCTTGTTTCGACAATGATATTTTATAATATGATATAAATATGTGGGTGATTTGTTGATCAGTGATTTTAGAGTGCGTTTATTTCACGGCCACAAAAGGGAATTACTTTCTTAGGCATAACTTTTCAAGGAATAGATTTCTTGAAAATGTGTTTGGGTAAAATTATAAGTTCTTAGAATTTTTTTATTTCACATTCTTAAAAATTAATCATATATTACATTTTTAATAGTACAATTCTTATAATACCCCTATAACTAACTTGATCTTATACCAAATAGCTTCGTACTTTCTCTCTATTCTCTCCTTCTTAAACTCTAGTTGTCATCCTTTTTGTCTTCTCCTTCTTCTTATCAGAGGGGTGATTTAAGGTCAATTTTGACCCAAAAATCACCCATTCGAGTTGTTTTTCCTTCTATCCTAATTGAATAAGTGATTTCACATATTTTATGTTTTCTTTCGTTTGTTTTTATGATTTCGTCGTCTCTGCATGACTTTGTTTGTTTTGATTTCTCGTCTTTGTGCGGTGTGTTTTTGATTTTCCATCTTAGTGCGGTGTTTATTTGATTCAGGTTGAAAGATCAGCATTGAGCAAGTGCAGATCCGATTAATGACAGTGACTTTGGCGTCTTCAACGTTGCAGATTCGGAGACTTGAGTATTCCGGAGACTTGAATATAGTCATATTTGTCATATTTGTAGGCATATATACTTTGCCGTTTTATATTATTATTAACATGGATGCTGTGAATTTGTTCACAGATTCATCCTTTTTGTTTTTAGCGAATTTGAATTTCTATTGTACCGATGTACTCTATCAATTTGGATGAATGAATATCGTTTATTTTTGGAAGAAAAAAAAAAACTAACTTGGTCTTATTTTTCACTAAAATAAACTAAATTTCATTTGGTCCTATAGTAAGTGAGATACTATCATCTTAACAAAAAAGTAAGACAGCATCATCATTGTTATTGGAAAGTTAGCCAGTGATCAGATGATTGTAAAAATGTTGACTTTTACAGAATGTATTACATTATTTATGTTTGATTTAATTATGTTTTTGACAAGATTTTTGATCATTTTTTTCTTTTTCATGAAAGGATCTTGTTGACAACAAGTTGGAATAAATTTGTTAATTTGGAACAAGAAGGATTTAGAGAGAAGAAGAATAGCACTAATTTGAAGAATCTTGATCTGACATCTGAAGGAGTTCATGCTGGCGTCTTAAAGCTTGCAACTTCACCTTCTTGATCTTCTCATCACCACGATAAGCGTTCTTGAGAATATATCCCAAGCACCCTTTGCAAATTCTTGATCAACTATCTTCTAAAAAAATATTAGGGCCAATGCACTGATGAATTAGGAACAAGCCTTTTGCATCTTTCTTTCTCAATTCTCGATTTGCAGTTCTCTGAGCTTCGGTTGCATTCTCTTGCAGAATTGGAACACCATCATTCACGATTTCAAACACATCTTGGAATATGAATATAACTTTCATCTGCGAACACCACCTATCATAATTATGTCCCTTGAATATTGGAAGATTCAATTGGAATTGGTCATTGTTTGATTGTGCCGCCATTGTTGAAGCTTGTTAGAGATCGAACCAGGGGCTCTTGATATCAGTTTGTTGGAACAAGTTTGTTAATTTGGAAGAAGGATTTAGAGAGAAGAAGAATAACACTAGTTGAAAGAATCAAAGTTTATTCAATTACTTATTATGAGTTACAACATGTAATTTGCTTATATATCAAGCATCTCAACTAACTACACTTAAGAACCTTGTTACTTACATTTCAAGTAACTGTTATAAAACTAACCACACTAATAGTTAACTAACTCTAACAGTTAACTAACACTAATTATTAATGTGTGACAATAATGTACGCAAATAATTATCAGATTCATAAAAGACGACATAAAGAAAGAGGGAACCATTTCGTTTGTGAAGGTGAGGATTGAGATCGTGTCTTTTCGGTCACTATTATAAGTAAAACTTTGCATTTTAGATTCATTCATTAAATAATGTATATCTAATCTATAATTGTTGATTTTTGCTTATAATAGTGACCGGAGAGTGTATCTAGTGGAGAGTAGCCCAATAATTTTACTTGGAATTAACACCTAGGAACAATTCGTGGTTCCAATGTAATTGTAACTAATGTGAGAATTTTTATTCCCATCGTTGGATTTTCAGGAATATGTTTATATTTCCATCCTAAAACCTCTCTTTTCCTATCATCACAAATCAATATACAAACACATAACCACGCATCAATTAAGCAATAGGATAAATCAATTGAGTTTCATTGAGCATCCAAGAAATTGTTCCTGAGACTTTGTTATATTTCACATACATGCTAGCTAGCTAGAAGTGATTATTATATCATAAAGAGTACTAGCTATGAGCAACACATCAGATAACTTACATGTGATGGTGAAATACGTCCAATACATTTGTACGTCAATTCATCTGTGCTAATATTTCTCTTTGATTTATTTATTACTTAATGATAATTATATGTCAAATTTTTCCAACCGAAAGTCAATGAGCCGACACTGGAAATGTTGTGCATAACAAAATTTTCAACAATTTGTAAACTGTGAAGAGGAAGCTTCTTGGACGGTTAAAACTTTTTTGGACTTTGGTTGTTAGTTACGTGTGTATGAGATTGAAAATCATGTTTCTGGTGTTTTTTTTCTTTCATAGTTTTCAATTTTTACTTTCATGTCATTCAATTTTATTACTTGAGTTTTTAATATGTCGTTTATTTATCACAGTCAATAATTTTCAAAGAAAAATTATGTACCATAAATAAAACAAAACATATTATTTCAATAAAACAAGATACAGAATAATACACTAAAATTCAATTCTCTAATTACATACATAAATCCAATCAAAAAAAGAAAGTATAGAATTTCCTAAGTAACTACATTAAAATAAATAATCACCAATTAATTGGTGTTGTCACTATTATCACCACCAGGAGATGTAGAAGCACTTTTAGTTGCAGAAAATGGCAAAGAAGGAGACAACAACATCAAACTTCCATTCTGTGTATTGTTCACCGGTGCCGTTTTGTTCAAGAAACTTGAAGCACAACCATTTACTTTAGAACTTGATGAAGGCAATGAAGTAGAAGAAACTTGAAACATCTCAGCCCATTTCATTTTCTGACTCAAATTTTCTCCTGCACTTTGATTTTGATTCCCTTGATTGGTGGTGTTTCCGATAAGCGAAGAAAGTGCTGCAGCTAAAGCTGATTGAAAAGTTGGATCTGCTGTGATAGCTTTTGTTGCTGCAGATATAGTACTATCTTGTAAACCTACATGTTGTGAAATGTTTGAACTATTGTTGTTTTTTTGCATGTAGGTTTGGTATATACTTTCCATTGTGTTTTGTCTACCAAAGTTTAAAGTGCTTAGGTTATTATTGTTCCTATTATTACTATATGGTTGATTTTGAGTAGTAGCATAGTTGAGGAAGCTATTCCAATGCATGGGATTTGATTCAGGAGAACTAAAGCTAAGAGTGGAAGAAGGGTATCTTGGTAGTTGGTTATTGTTGTTGTAGCTTGAATTGAATCTAACAAAGGGTGATGATGTTGAAGAATTTGATGGGTTTGAAGTGAGGTCAAGAGTGATAGTTGGATGTGAATGTTGAGATGATAGTGCAGGGTTGGATAGGTATAATTGATTTGATTTTGTACCATCTGGTAGATAAAAGTTTAGGCCATGAAGATTATTGTTGGTTTGTGCTGATGGCATTGAACCAGAGTTTGAGGTTGATGAACCTGATAATAGCATCGATGCGGCCGCGGAAGTTGTGGAAGCCATTGCTGTTGCTGAAAGTGGAAGGCTGTGGTTGTGTGTCCCTTCGTATGTTGTGATTAGAATAGACATGTCCTCAACACATCTTTGTACCTGAAATTTATAATTACATGTACGTGGTGCATTTTAGATATGTGAAAACATTCAATTAAATGTCATTGTAGCCTCGAGCACAAAATATGCGTAAATTTTCTAGGTGCTAAATAAATGAATAGTTTATATTCTTTGTCCTTCTTTTTGATGAAGAATAGTTAAGATTCTACTTTGTGTAAATGATTAATTTCAATTGAAACACAATGACAACATGAGAGTGTAATGAAAATATAAATGTACCTGTTTTCTAACTGGACATGATGGTGCAACTGTGCAGCGATAGTAAGCTCGAGGGCAAGGATTTCCCTTTGCAATTTTTTGTCCATACTTCCTCCATTGGCATCCATCATTCATCTATTTTGAGAAATCAAAGTGTGAACAAATGGTTTTCATTATTTATACTAAGAGAAAAACTTACAATTTCTCTATTTCGAATTGCACCATGTAACATCGAATATGATATAAAATGATGTGAGGAAATAGAGAAGTATTTACCGTTGGGGTGTCACATCTTGCTCTAACACAAACTCTAGCTTTCTTTGCAGGAGTTTGTTGAGCAACTTCATCCTCAGCATCTCTCATTGTCTTATTGAGTGTCTTACTTGGTGGCCAAGTCTCCACAACTTCATCATTCTTTATTGGAACAACTTCAGAACTATTCACTGGACTTGGAATATTTGGTAACCCTTCAGTTGTGCTACCTGATTTTGATGTTTCAAATTTACATTCCAATCCAAGTGACAACTCTTCCTTATTGAATTCTTCATCATTATTCAATGCTAGTTTAGACACTTTGTTAACTTTCTCTTGATCATTTTTTGGAATATTGTTACTAGGAACTCTTCCAAGACTGAGAGAAACAAGATCTGATTCTGCATTCATTTCTTCATGGTTATTATCATTGTTCTTTTTTGTTTCTTGCTTAACCATATTGTTAAATTGCATTTCCAGTGCTCGGTATTCAGTCATTATTTTGTTCAAGCACATCTTTAACCGTTGATTTTCTTCTCTCACCTCACCCATTTGAGCTTTTGTTGTCTCAAGCTGTTCATCAACCTATATATTTTTTTTTTAATCGAAAAACAGGTAGAATCACTATAGGTCGGTCATCTCAACTATGTTGACACCAATAATCCAATAAAACTCAATAATAGTGTTATAAAAAAAATTTAACCTTATCATTTTTGGGCGAGGATATTGTGCTTGGACCAGCCTCAATTGATCTTTCTGTACTAGCAATGGGTGCTTCCTGTACAACAACATAGGCAAATATAAGATCATATCATTGATTAATTATATATTCATGAGCAAATGCAATTTTTTCCTTTTCATTTTTTTTCACTTTATTTACTACAGTAACTAGGTTCCTTGTTCCTTATATTAAAAAAATAAACTTGGGAGTATTTCCAAATGACATAAGAAAGGGAAAATGAGGTTTCATGTACTTGAATGAAATTATAATTATGAACATGTCTTCAATCAGTAACTATACGTATATACATGAGAAGCCTAATGAATCTTTTTCCCCTGTTCATATTTGGTCAATTATTTAAATTAATTTAAACTTGCATGTGCTGGGTAAGTATCATGTTTTCCATATATCATTTGTTTTGTGTGTGGCACATGCATAGGTCAACTCTCATCAAATGTGTATATTAATGGAAAGTAAACCCTTTATAGTAGTATATGCCAGAAAAATTTAACAACTTCAATAGATTTTTGCAAATTAAGAACATGCACAATTGGATTTAGACTTGTGTGTACATGTTTTTTTTTTTTTTTTTTTTTTTTGCGACTCATGTGTGTACATGTATTATTACTTCTGCCGACGCCTATTTTCAATTTAATATTTACGGTGTTGACTATTTCTAAGACTACTACAATTCTATCAAAAAACATATTCAACATTAGCCACTTCAATATTTGCCAGATTGTAGATATATCATCCTTTTTTATATGTTAACAGATTATTTTTTATTGGTGAATGCTTTAACAGATAAATGATTGAGATAGATATTTTTAACAAACTTTTGAAAAAAAGAAGAAGACATTTTTAACAATTTTATGGAGGTCAAACTTTTTTGGGGCTATGGATGGAGGTAGATATTTAACATACATGCATTATAGCCAATAAATACTGAAGGATTGTGGTATATATTTTTATGGTATGTACAAATTATTATTTAGTATAAAAATTTTAGGATGAACAATATTCAGTGATATAAAACAAAATTAAGTTTTGTCAAAACATGTACAAAGCCAAAATTAAGAATCGAAGTCTATTTCTTTTAATAATAAGAACAAAATAATTGATTAAATTCTATACAATCTCTATGTCCTAACTATATGGATTTAAGTTTGTTGCCTTGCATGCACGAAAGGTTATTTGTCTATAATTCACAGAAGAGTAAGACACAACTAATAGCCACTTAAATCTTAATTTTTTTTTTTTTTGAGGGAGCCACTTAAATCTTAATAGCAAGTTGATTTTGGATTTGGATAATGAAGGAAGGGGAGGAATTAATGACCTGATCATGACCCACGTTAATTACAATGATTTTTATTTTTTATTTTTTATTTTTTTTATGGCAAATGAAATTATATAAACGTGAATTATGATTAATTTCTATTTTGTGAGTGTTCTTTTATGTAATAAAAATCTAAAAGGATATAAACGTATTTATATGATTGCAATTCATAAACAAAATCAACATGATAGAGTTTTGTATAATATTTTTTTTGTTTGTTGATATATCAACCTTTGTTTAAGACTTGTAGATAGATAGTTCCAAAAAGGATTGCAAATGATGAAGAACTAGAAAATCATTTATAAAAAATTGGGTTTTCTCCCTTAATTTTACCAAATCTAATCAACATAAACCAAAACAAACATATAGATCCATATATATAGAGAGAAAGAAAAAGAGACATGTTTTGTGATTTAAAAGCTAAAAATGGCTCTTAATTATAAAAAGGATATAAAAGTATTCACCTCAGCAATAATCTCCTTTTTATGATGATGACTTTCATGATCATCACCAGTACTATGCTCACTTCTCTTATCATCTTTGAGTCCACTATCTCCATCACCAGATCTCCCAGAACTGCACTCCATATATGGAAATTGAGAAAAACTAGATGTTATTTCTTCTTGTTCTTGATCTGCTTTTGTAAACCTTTTAGGTTTTTCAAACAAAACCCCTCTTTATGGTAATATATAGAAAAAGTAGAGAAAGAGGACCTGCATGAATATTTGACTCTTGAAAGGATTTGACTAATTAAAATATAAAAAAATACAAATTTGTGATTGGTGGTACCATCTTTGAAGTTTCGTACATTTTGTATAGTCACATGGGACAAACAAGGGTTTGTTTTAAGGTCAAACTTTTTGCCACCACCGGTGACCGGAGCCTTCCTTTTCTTGTGATTAATTGATATATTTCTTGGTCTTCTCTTGCAAGTGATAACGAAAGAATTCTAGTTTGTGAATCAAATTGGTAATTATCTGTGATACGGATACATCAATTTTCTCGCTCTATCGTGTGTCAGATACATATTTTAAATGTATTAGTTATGATACGCTAGGATACACCAATCACCTTATGTTCTGTTTATTCTTCATTTTTATTTTTTATTTTTTTAGTGAAAGTCTCTTCAACCGCTATGTTCATATTAACACATCTTCCTCACTTAATCTAAAATAAAATTGGTTCATGTCTTATTTTTTTTTTTTTTTTAAGTTTTATTTCCTTCTATTTTATTTGTATGTTTTTCCTTAGTTATTTTTCTGATTTAAAATTTCTATTTATATATCGTATTTACTAATATTTTGTGAATTTTTATTTTCAAGTATACGCATTACTAAATTAATCATATAATGCAAATATTTTGTATTATTTTTTTTTCTTTCTAGAATGCATTATCCTTTTCGTATACATAAAAGAGAAATTTAGTAATAATATACACATTACTCCAACTTTTCTTAATACCCGTAAATTTTGAAAAATGGATGGAGGGAGTATAATTTTTTGCATTAATCTATTATTAATTATTTCATGTGTCATCAAGATTAACGTTATATTAATTATACTATTGTCATTTATCTTGATATATGTTTTTATATACACACACGCATTTTTATTTTGCGCCAATTGTTTTTTCTTTTTGAGAAGAAACTGAAACACATACTGCCAAACATATTTAAGACTAACGTCAGTGATTTACTGCACAACTTTCAGAGAAAGTTTTATAGTTTTCCTCATTTTAAATCTTTGTGATTTAGATGTAAATTGTAATTAACCACAATAAACTCCTTCTTAGATGTAAAATTTTAGCCGTGTCAAAAAAAAAAAAAAAAACCCCTATAAAAATAAAATTCTCAGCTGTATAAAACGGACTTATAAAGCATATAAAAAGCATATGTATAATTTGCATTATATGATTATTAATGCATTATATTATGATGGTATTAAATCTATACATGTTATTTGTTCACCAAAAACAAAAAGTCTATACATGTTATATACAGTTGTCTTTTATTGAAAAATATGATTTTTTTTTTTTTTATCAGCTCAAAGTCAGATAATTAATCCGATAACACAGTCTTGTGATAAAATGATCTTTTAATCAATTTTTGTCCAAAAAAAAAAGAATCATTTTAATTGTGAAATTTATAAAATAAACGGCTGCTGCATTTAAGATGGGTCAATGGAAAAGACCTAAGAGAGTATATAATATAACGTTAGTCATTCAAATATCTAATAAAACTCAATTTGGAAACACAGACAGATCACATATCTACTTATTTATTTGCAACTCGTTACAATTGCGTCATCGAGATTTAGAAAATGAGGAAGGCTAAGGTAGGTTGGCAAGTGACAGATATGTAATATTGAACTTTCATTTGCCACGAACTTAGTACATAGTATATATAAATATACAATTATACATGTCCACTTGTTGTATACTTGGTACTTCTAAACGGATATAATTAGGTGACAAAATATAGACAACTTTTTCTTTTCTATAGTCTAATTAGCATCCATAGAGACAATCTAGGGATCAACTCCGTTGACGTCTTATAATTTTTTGTCCTTACATAAAGCTTGAGAGAGAATGAATTTTCTAAATATATCCTAATAAGCATTGACTAATATATATTTTGTGTGTATACAGTTACACATTAAACATTAATTTTCTAAAATTTTCAACTCTCTGCCGTATTTTTTTTATTTGAGTGTTTCATACGGCACTATTCTCTTATGTAATAATACTAGTACTACTTGCATTATACTACTCTCATATACGTAATACTACTTGCATCATTTTATTTTATTAGTAATATATTTAATTTTCCGTTAAATAAAAGCAATATATTTAATTAATGTTGATCTGTAAACCTTTTTTTAAATTCCTTTGATGATTGTACCCGAAAACAAAATTGGTCATTTGATGATTTGTCTAGCCTCTTAGGCCATGGTTTGTTGGCCAATGTCTTGCAATTTGGACACAACTTCCGGAGCCCACTATTTGACTCCTAGTCACCAACTTAGGTGGGCCACATTTAAGGTCAGAAGGGCTATTAATATCGAATGTATCTACCTTACATCTGAGGGCAGGTTGATGAGGATACAAAGAGAGGAAGTAGTGGACTTATATCCACCTAGAGGCACATTGGTATAATATTTAAATTTAAGAACTTTATATTCATATCTATATTATCCCTAAATAGTTAGCTTCTGGTAATACATTTGAATGTGAATTGCAAAGAAAATTGTTGATAAATATTGGTCATGTTGTTTATCATATGTTTTTTTTTTAATGTTGTTAAAAGGTCAAATGCTCCTCTAAAAAAAAAAGTCAAATGCTCAACACATGATATTATTTTATTTGTTACGACTTTACCAGATCAACGCTGCAATTTTTTTTATCAGTTGACATTGAAAAAAATGTGAAGTTGATTTTGTATTACTATCATAATTCATACTATTAATGAAGGTATTTTATAGATGACCAATTTTGGTATCAATACTTCTGTAACCCATCTGGGCTATGCATGTGCCTTTAGACTTTTACCCATCTTGTGCTTGATTCAATCTTTTTATAAAATTATTTTCCTTGTTATATTAAAAAGAAATGTATGTCTGCAAATAGAAGCAACTCAAAAAAAAATAAATTGAACAGTTATCCATTCTTAAGGTCTACTATTTACAATGTTATGTTTTATATGACTTTTATCAACCTTCGATATTCGTTACTTGATATATTTTTTTTTTTTACTTTCAATTGGATGTATTCAAGAATATATTTGAATTATTTTTCTCCTCTTCACACCGCTATAGTATTTTTTTATTTTTTTTTGTGCTACTTCTTCTAAGTTGTGCAGTGTATGTAAAGATAGGGAAATGCTTGGACCATGCTTATTTAAAAAAAAATAAAAATGCTTAGACCTTAGACGCTGTCCAAGTTCTTGTTTAGCCCTTATATTGACCATGTGTTGGGTAGCGCAGCCTTTCTACACAAAACGGAACTGCGAACATCACAATAGAAAAGGAAAAATACCACCATACCTAAGTCTCATACACCCCACAAAGTACGTGAAATTCCAAAAGAGAAATAGGTTGCATAACCCTAGAAGTATTCATTGCTTAATTTACATTTTGTAGTCGGTTAAGTTGTTGAATTGTATAAGATTAATCTTTTATATTCTGTTGGTTTATATCTATGAAGTCTCGAAACGTAGTACAAATGCGGGTAAGTTACGATACAGATACGAGAAAAAGTGAAATTTTTAAAATTCAGGATATGGTACCACTAAAACACGTTAACAAAATATTTATACTATAAAATTTATATGCATGTAAAATACTTGAAAAAAAAAAAGCATTCATTACTTTTCAATACTATATAATCATAAAAGTCATAATTTAAAAAAAAAATGTAATGTTTTCGTATAAATCATATTTTATTTTCATTCATATCTTAGGATATCAACAAATGCATCAATAAAAAAACTCAAAACAAAGTTTGTTTAATGTTGGTTGATTGAATCTCCTCTCTCTCGTTACTTTCATCCACCAAAAACATAATTTATAATTGGTTAATCGAAAAACAATTATAGTAATTTATATCTTAAATTGAATCATATACATCTCAATTGAATTTTCACAACAAAGTCTCATTTTTATACCCTTAATTTCTTCTTTTTCAATGATACGTATCTGTGAAGTATCTTATAAATATATGTGTATATATGTCGAGTATTTTATAAGTATTCGATAAAATATATTTTAAATTAAAATAATTAATTCTGATACTCTGTGGATACGCATTCGCGAGTATTAACAGAATATCAGTAACGCCTTCATTTTAAAATACCCGGTCTTCATAGGTTCATATATATGGCATTAATTTATTCATTACATGTATATACAATTATCCATTTTCACGCATTCTATTTCAAAAATACACATGTTCGTTATGGTAGTGATGTATCACTTAATCCACATGCATCATTTTCTCATCTCATTCTGTATCACTTGACAATTTAAGAAGTAGGTTGATCGATTTAGGACAAATATTGCGTGAAAGAATAAGCAGTGTAACTCAAATGTTTTCATCATCCAATGCACGAAAATCAGATAGGACAATTCCCATAATTCCTCTTCTCTTTCGCACAATATGATTTGCCGCAAATTTTTAACCTAAATCTTAAATGGGCAAGAACTTCACGTAAGAGATAGAAAATGGATACATGTAAGATAAGAGGTCAAACTCATTCATCTCAAGATAGAACTATCGAAACCTCTTGTTAGAAAAGCTGCCAAATGCCTAGATTTAAAGTCAATAATAATCTTTGACATATATAGTGGCGGAGCCTTTAATGGGCTGGGGTGGGCCACGGCCCATCCAGAAAAATTAAAAAATCAACGATTATAGGTCTATTTTGCAAGATTTTATGCAATTTTGTGTCGGTTTTATGTTTTGGTTGATCCAAATTCCTGCAAAGTGGTGCAGTGGCCCACTCGAAAATTTAAATAATTCAATTGTAGGTCTATTTTGCGAGATTTTATACAATTTTATGTCGGTTTTAGGTTTCGGTTGATCCAAATTCCCGCAAATTGGTGTAGTGGTCCACTCAAAAAATTTAAATAATTCAATTATAGATCTAATTTGCGAGACTTTAAACAATTTTTCAATAGTTTATTTTAGTGGTCCATCCTGACATTTTTTTCGAGCGGAGCCACATGATATCTGTATCAAAGAAAAACATAAAGTGGACATTAGTGTGAGTTCCAAATCTGATATACTTCGAGACTCAAACCTTGACCAACAACTTTAGACTCATGAAAGTACTTTAAGACGCATAAGATGGGACCATAATAGAGGACATACATCAGATTAGTTAAAACTAAGCAAATAGCTAGCCCTTCAAATAGGATTACGAGTACTGATGTATTTGAGATTTTGCAGAGAAGTTTCATATCGTAAAGTTTGTTGGAATACTAGTTGTAAGTCATGAACGGATAGATATAGGCTAAGTATCTCCCACACAAATAACAGATTAGTCTTTTAATTTTATTTTACAATAAATTAATCCTTTAATTTTTTATTTGTAAATAAATTGGTCATCATCTTTGACCAAAAAAAAAAAAATTGGTCATCATCTAAGTAAACCAATTTATTTTGTCAAAAAGAAAGTAAACCAGTTTATTGCAAAAATAGTTTTTTGCATTAAACGTCCACATAAATACTTTTTAACTGAGTTTGATAAAAAAATTGTAATTGTGAACATATTTTATGACTTAAAAGTCTAATTTATTGTAATTTTTTTTTTAAACTAACTCATTACAAATGTCATCTTCATGCATCCAAAACCTTCGTAACTTTATACGAGTCTTCTTATTATATTTTTAAGAAAATGTTAGATATCAAAAATGATTTTATCAAGATTCAAGAATGACATGACTCAATAATTATCCTTAGATTTCAGTCTTATTTATTAACCTATACAAAAAAAAATACATAACACCCACCACCCTATGATTTCCGGCCAGACTGAATTTTATCGACTAACATCAATTTCAGGACAATTTTTTGATAAAATTTAAGGGTGATTATTCTACCATGTCATTTTTAAATATTTCTTAATAAAATCTTTCTTATTATATGTTACTGAACATTACATTTTCATTTAGTATCAGACTTCTTAAGTCACACTTGATATATCAATACATATACAAGTCCTAAATCACATGTGAGAATGGTGGAAGCCATGTCTATGGATGTAGTTTGACCTGTATCATGAGCAAACAAACTTAATATCTTGAAAATATTTTCCTCGCATCTAGATAGATTGGATTTTTCTTTCCAACTCAATTTATGCTGGAGTTGAAAGTTAAAAAGGAATTTCGATGCTTTAAGGAGAACCATGACAAAGCCACACCCACACGTACGAGTTTAGAAATAAAAATGAAGATTTTTGTACTCTTAGGGTTCGTTTGGCCATACTTTTTTTAGGTCTAAAAGTCACTTTTAGAATAAAGTTGAAAATTAAAACTTTGAAGTTGAAGTTAAAGTTGTTTGGTATTTGTTGTTTTTTTCAACTTAATTAGTACTTTTAAGTTCAAATTTGTTTGGCAAAATATTTTTAAAAGAGCTTTGAGATTTTATTACAAATTATTATAAATAAAATAAAAGACATTTTTTTTATAAAAAATTAAATTTTGTAAAGGCCTGATTTTTTTAGACCAAATGAAAATTTATAAATTATTATATAAAACATTATCATAAATTAAATTGAAAGCGTTTGGAAATAATCCAATATTAGAAACATAACACATCATAAACTTGAACGATTTTTGTTTTCCAACAACTTAGTGGCTATTCGATTTCTAGCTCTATCCATGTAGCTCCCATCTTGTACTCTTAAATTATTTGAACTCGAATCTTCATTAATGTTTCTTTTGAATATTTCTATTAGTCTCGCTATGCGCACAACTCCAAAGAAACATAACAAGTGCCTCCAAGGATGTCATTTCATTTGATGGGTGTAACCATCCCTTACTCACTAATAACTTTTCAAGTTTCAATACAGCATGAGTTTCCATTCTAAACATATTATAACTTTCACCTGGGGTGTTAAGAGTTTCTCGAACCCAAGTCCATCCATGAGAATAAAGAAATCTATTACCTTACTTTAGTAAGTACTTCATATGATATTCATATGCAATCATCGCTGCCCCATAACGTATTTTATAAAACATGCATTTTCTTTTTTTAACTTTTCTTGAATGCTCATCAATCTGATTAGAAGACATCTATAAACAAATTTTAAAAAAATGACATTAGTATGAGCTGCAATTCGTTTATTCTAAATGGAAGAAAAGGAAATCTAACAAAACTAATAGGTAAGAAACTGAATAGACTTACCGAGATAAAGCATAGGTAATCAAACAATATAATAAACAAAAAGCAAGCTAGTACTAATAGACAAAACATATACTGAATTTAATATGGACTTTTTAACAAGATTATCATTAAAGAACAAAATGACATAATTTGAATCTGTTGATGACAGGAGAAAGCAACCAAAGTATAAAAATTATGTATAGTAATATATCATATAAAAGGCATAAGGAAAGGTAAGCAACAAAAGGACAAAAATTAAACAAGATCTATTTAAATCAAAAGAATAAAATATAAAAATGTACCTGCACCAATGGTCAGCGGCGGCAGCAAGCATAGGTGTGGCAGAAAACACTGAAATGGAAGAGATATATATGACTAGGTTTTATGCAGTTTTGGCGGTTTCATGAAAAGGGAAAAAATGGATTGGCGGGATTTTACCAAAAATTAATAAAAAAATAGGAATATGTTGGCTTGGGCAGGAATCGAACCTGCAGAAGTGTATTTCACCTCTGAAAAGTTGTCATAAAGTTCCCTTTCACAACTTATTTTCAAACTAACTTTTATTGAATTTCCTTCTTTGTAAAAAAGACACTTATTTTATTAAGAGCTTTATTAAAATTGTGTTTGGCCCCACTTCTTCTTAGAAGTAGAAGAGAAGTGAAAAATAAGTAGGGCCAAACATGCTCTTAGTTTGCGAGAAAAAATTACCAATAACATACGCAAGAACATATAAAATAAACATATCAAATTTTGTATTTTTGTAAATTTAAAATGTTTTTGCAATTTCTGTACACTTATAATAAAGTAATAAAATATAGATGAATATTTTATATGCGTACAGAAATTATTTTATTATAAGTGTACAGAAATACTATCTTAGGGGTTTTTAGATGAATTATTCAAAGTGTTTAAAATGTTTTTGCAATTTCTGTACACTTATAATTATTTAAAGTGTTTTATAAAGTGTATAGTAAATTTTGTATTACTTTATACAGAAATATTCATCTATAGGTTTTTGAACCTATTTTTTTTTATTACTATCACTATCAATTAGATGAATATTTTTTATTATTTTTAAAAATTTAGGAGTATATAGGTTCAAAATAAAATTTTATGCTATTATTTTATAAAACCAATTACATGATTCAACAAAGAAGAACAAGAAATATAAATTAAATGGTTTAAATGAAGGGAAAATTAAAAGAAAACATGTTACATCAAAATTTAATTAGATAAAGAATGAAAACCATGTGAATTGATAGGAACATTACATTATATACGCAAAGGTCGGAGTTCAAATCTTGAATTTTTCACTTATTCACCTTAAAAAAAGTGAATTTCTATCTACAAGACTGTTTGACAAAAAAACTAAATATGGTTTATTGTCATACATCAATACAAGTTCATTTTTTATTTTTATTATATATGGAACACTTCACACGAACAGACACAAGTGAGTCACCTGTGGCCATCACTAGGGATGAGAATAGATCAGGCCAGCTTACAGGGGCCTACGGCCTAGCCTACGATATGTCAGGCCAGGCCAGACTTTCTTCTTAAATAGAGAATGCCTAGGCTTTTTTAAAAGCCTATTTAGTTTAAAAGGTCAGACCACAAGGTCAGACCACAAACTCATCAACGTTTAGATGAGATGACGCAAGTCTCTTCTAACTTAATTAAGATTTTGGATTCGAATTCAGTTTTGGACACGCAACAACATTACAACTCTTGGGGGTGAGATAACACAAATCTCTTCTAACTTAATTAAGGTTTTGGATTCGAATTCAACCTTAAACGCGCAGCAATGTTACAACTCTTAGGGAGTTTGTCACCTATTTGGATCCCACAAGGCCTGAAAGATTAGTCACTACAATTCTGCGCGGAGGATACCTGATTTGCAGAAGAAAAAAAACAAGCACACAACCATATGTAAGACTTAACTTAACCAATAACATGGTCTCCCATGTTCAAACCCGTTCTTCCATTTTATGAGTGAATTTATGACGATGTTTGTCATTTAATCGACAGAAAAAAGAAGAAGCGTAAAATCTTTAAAATTATAATTTATTATGAACATTGTTAAAAAGTCTCACATCGATATTTAAATGTGGTATGAATAAGTATTTATAAGTAGGGTAATACTCACATCTCAAACCAGTTTTGTTATAATTAATTAAGCTCAATTTCAACAAATATAAAATGTATGATTATAAGTAGAATGCTAACTAGAGCATGAGTGAAATTGGTTAAACAACCAAAATAAGTAAATTTTTATAAAAAAATAATTTAATTAATTACTTCATCAAAATTAAAAACTTACATTTTTAAAAATAAAATTTCTATTTAAGATTCCTCAAATAATGTTGAGGACTCGGGCAAGCAGCAAGACATTAACTATAAATTTAACTAATTAATTAATTGAGTAAAACATGTAGTAGTATTATTATCTTTTGTTTTTAAAAAAAGAAAAGAAAAATAGGATGGTGCAGTAATGACACAATGTGCACGTGTAATGTAGCAAATGGAAGACCCAGCAATAGATTTGTTTGTTTGTTCATGAACTGACTCATAGGTTACGTGGATCACATGTAATTTTCAATCCCGAAATCAGATACATACCATCTCAATCAATTTCATAATGACACGATACTCTCAAACCCGATACATAAGGGACCACGTTTATGTTTTTGATTTGCAAAATACGCATAAATAGGTTGTGATACAATCTCTTCCATTTTTAGTTTACAACTCTCACTCACTCTCAAATTCAGTGATTGAGGGTTTTTCTACGAACACTTAACCTGCAACATCATGTTGAACCATTTTCTTACCAGAGCTTCAAGGGTTTCTTCTCTTACCAAATACAATGTTCTTCCTGCTTTCAATTTTTCTCGGTATTTTGTTACTATCCTTTTGTGTTTTATTGATTTTTTAGACAGAGATCTGAACTTGTTCAGTTTGTTTGTTTAATTCATGTTTTCTATCTTATAATCTGATCTGAATTTATATCAATTAGCCACCAGTTTTATCATCAGTTAAATAATAATTGAATTTTGATTCGCTGAAATGATCAAGTTTGTTTGATGCTCCAATATTGTTTTGCACGTTTGAAATCACCATGAGTTTGATGAAATCAAGGTGTCACCGTGATTTTGTTGAAGCTCAAAAGCGGAACTTTTGTTAAAATTACGGTGATACACTCGTGATTCTGCTAAACTCACCGTCAATCAGGACATAATATGCCTGTCAATGTCATTGTTATGATTTGTCTTTTTTTTCATTGTCATTTTTATTTTATATATTTCTTACATAGTTTATATTAATTTATTTCATTGGTGTATCTTTTAAAGAGTTTAAAGGGTAATGAGACCCTAATACTTTGCCACATCAGCTCATTATTGTAATCCTAATTGCAATCGCGTCTTAATATTAATGAAATGAAGTAGCAAACTCTTGTGTTCGCATTGGATGTCAGGTTTTACATGTCTCTTAAACAAGTATTAATGTGGTTTTTGATTGCTAAGTACCTTTTTTATATTAACTTGCAGGTCTGTCAGTTCAATACCACTTGCCACAGTAGAAGCAGAAGAGATATCTGGTGCAAGGCCTGCTGAAGTTTTGAACTTGGGTAGGCACCACATACCATTGTTATTTTTCTTCTTAATAGGTGTTCTTCTAAATTTTGCAGAATTTTGAATGGTCATAATGAATGAAGATTTAGAAGGGTTAACATCGTTAGAAAGTTACTCTGTTTATTTTTCTTTGATTCTGTCTGCAATGTGCTAAATTTTAAGTTTATTAAAAGACATTGTTTTTTTTTTTTTTTTTTTAAAGTATAAAATGACATTGTAATATGGTGGAAAAGGAAAAGTTCTTCCCATAATATCATTTATTCTTTTATTCATCAAAATCTGAATTCTACTGAGTGTTATTGTAAATTTCTGTATAATGTAGTTTAAAAGAAATGAACTTTAATCAAACTTGGTGTAATTGTGTGACGACCATCACTCTGAATGTTTTGTCTTCTCTTTCAGTACATGGTAAATGGGTTGGATCTTCAAACTGGAATACAATTGTGGATCCTTTAAATGGAGAGCCATTTATTAAAGTTGCTGAAGTTGATGAAACAGGCGTTCAGGTCCGTTTCTTGAAATATTCCTTTTGTTGAGCCCTGAAAAAACCTCTGTTTTGTGAAAACGTAACATGATATATTCAAGGATGTATTCTTTTATTATCACCTTACTCTTCAAACTATGGAATATTAAGTGACCAAGGCATTGCCTATCAGTCACCACTCAACACCCATTGCTTCGATAAAGGGTTCAAGTTTAGAGCTTATACCTCTGTGTGTGTGACAAGGTTCTCATCATTTTATGAAAAACAAAGAGGAGAAACACAAATTTGAGTTTGAAGGCTATAGACGAGTCGATTGGAATTCAATAATTGCTTTAAGACAGTGATGTTGACTAATTTTTTTCCAATTTTTTTGACTTATCAGCCCTTTGTAGAAAGCTTATCCAGCTGCCCCAAGCATGGTTTGCACAATCCTTTTAAGGCACCAGAGAGGTATGTGCAGATTTTCTTCCTTCCCTCTTCAATTTCGTTACAGAAAGCTAAATATGTTTTCTTTGATTAATGATTGCCATCTAGGTTGGATTTTTTATTTTATTTTATTTTATTTTATGGGAACCTCATTGTTCACTGAAAACCTCTATGCTTTGTGTGTTTATTATATGAGACTATTGTCAAAATAGTTTTTTTTGCTGATCATTCATCGGTGGATATAGAAACTATCCCCAGAGGTTTTTGCAGTTTTTGTTAATGAAACAATAGTTTTTACACAGAAAACAATACTACAATTTCTTGTTTTTCCGCTTTTCCTTTTCAAATGGAAATGTGAGTTGATCTTCAGATGGTTGGTTTTCAAAGTGTCAAGAAGTGCCAATCCTTTTCAAATGTTTTTCCACATTTTCTGACTAAACAAGCCAGGTTACAGAATAAACTTCTAGGCCCAGTTAATCGACTTCTGCAAAGAGGAGTAACTAAAATACCTGGAATCATGTATTCTTAAGCTGCCTAAGATATGAATAAGTATAACAAAACTTTTTACTTTCACAAATCTATCATTTTCTTCGTTTAAGAACGGACTGATTCAAGCACTTTTTAGTATGTATTTTGAAATTTAGAGTATAATATTTTAATATAATAGGAATTCTCACATTCTTATTTTGGCCATCTTTTTGAAGTCTAAGAATTTTTTAATATTATAATAAAATATTTTGCAGATACCTTATGTATGGAGACATATCTGCTAAAGCAGCTCAAATGCTATCACTTCCTAAGGTACCTCTCACAATTTTTTTTTGTATGTTACTTATTGAGTTTGATAAGATATCATGTTGTCTGTTTACTGTAGGACAGTAGGCGCCACTTATTATATCCCTGTTGTTCTCTTCTTTAATTGGAAACTGTACATAATTTATTCTTGATGACCCTCAGGTTTCAGAATTCTTTGCAAAGCTAATACAGAGAGTTTCTCCAAAGAGTTATCAGCAGGCTTTTGCGGAAGTTTATGTGACACAAAAGTTTCTAGAGAATTTCTGTGGAGATCAGGTACATCAAAATAAGACTTGCCATTGCTAAATGAGTGATATCCCAATTACGAATATATCATTTTCTGATACAGAATGATGGAAGAACCTGCATTGGTATTCTTTAATTGATAGTTACCATTGACTGGTAGATATTTATCAATTTCCTTGAGTTCTTTCAATAAAGCCTGAATTCTTCTGTCCCTGGAAGAATTTAACCTTATCACACGCACACACAAAACAAGGAGGGGGGAGAAAGAGAGAGAGAGATAACGTTATCTCACATGCATACCTATGAAATTTTAAAGTTCATTTATTCCTTTGGCGATTTATTCTTTGTGTTTTCTTCATTTCAACAATTCTTTGGCAGGTTCGTTTCCTGGCTAGGTCTTTTGCAGTACCTGGAAATCATCTTGGGCAGCAAAGTCACGGCTTCCGTTGGCCATATGGTCCGGTAAGGATTTTATTTAATTTTAAATTGGTATATACTGTTTTGAATGCTGTAATAAGAGTATGTGTCATTCACTCACTATGGATACCTTCCAAAATTGTCAATTACCTCGAGGTTAAGCACATTGGTTTTTAGGAGTAATTGATTTAAGCTCTCTACAAGATGTAAGAAATGTAAAATAAAAATTAAATCTAAGTTTTTTTAAAAAATACTAATAATATATAATAATTATGTGGCTCTGATTCTGATTTAAGGTATGACATAGTACAACAGTTTGATACGGCAATTCAATTCCATATGTATATCAAGCCAATATATCAATGAACTTGGTTTGAGTATCTAATTTCCTTTGAGAGTAAAACAAAGATTTTACCCCAAAATAGATTAGCAGTGCCATGTCAATTCTTCAGGCAGTTACCAATGAGTGTCCCTATGTCTGGTTTATGAAGTGTATCATTATATTTTTTTGCACACTATTAACATTCACGTTCGTGTCCTTGTGTATTGTAATCTCAATGGTGAGGGTTTGTTCTGCAGGTGGCTATTATTACTCCTTTTAATTTTCCCCTAGAGATTCCAGTCCTTCAATTAATGGGTGCTCTTTATATGGGCAACAAGCCAGTCCTTAAAGTCGACAGCAAGGTAACTTCTGGCTCTGATTTAAGGAATTTTACGCAATTACATCTAATATATAATTGATACAAGACGGATACCTTCTATACTACATAATATGTTGATTACTATTATTGTGGTGAAAATAATTTTGATGGAATTGTTCATCTTCTTTGGGATGAGGGCAGATTATGCATTTTTCCTGCCATGCAAGAATACAAGTAGATGTTTTCACGCAGCTTTAGAGTCCATTGTGTAATTTTTTTTTTTTTTTGAAAGAATCCGTTGTGTCTATTGCTATTAGGCATCCTCATTTTGCTCTGCTTCTGTTGAATTTTGGAAACAATAATATTATTTGCTTTTAAAATTAGAATCTTTCTGCAGTTTAATTTTGAACCATTGACTCAAATTGTTGTAGGTGAGCATTGTTATGGAGCAAATGCTACGCCTTCTTCATTCATGTGGCTTACCCGTAGAAGATGTAGACTTCATAAATTGTGATGGAAAGACAATGAACAAGCTGCTACTAGAGGTTGGCTGTTTGATACCTTTTGTTCTCATTCAAATGTTGGTTCTAGAGAGCAGATATTTTTCTTGAAAGATTACCAATTTACTTCATGATTATATTGCATAATGATCTCAATTTTCAACTCATATTGACCTCAGCCTGTAATTTTATTGGGTCTTGATTGTCTTTTGAGCTCCTTTATTTTGTAATTATCATATACCTTTATCTGAACGTGGCTACATGTCCCTTTTATAATATGATAATGATGTTGGATCATGAAGTAATATTATATTTACAGGCAAATCCAAGAATGACCCTTTTCACTGGTAGTTCAAGAGTGGCAGAGAAGTTGGCTGTTGATTTGAAGGGCCGTGTTAAATTGGAAGATGCCGGATTTGACTGGAAAATATTGGGCCCTGATGTCCATCAGGTTTCTTACAATATTTTGTGGATTCCAGAATGACACTGACTTGGTTTTCAGTTATATAATATTTTCTCTATTCTTTATTGATTGCAGGAAGATTACACTGCATGGGTATGTGACCAGGATGCATATGCATGCAGCGGTCAGAAGTGCTCGGCACAATCATTGCTATTTATGCATGAGGTTGGTCACCTTGATTATTTGTTCGTTCTTTAATCATGGTTGAATGTCCTCATGAACTAGGGTAAACTTGTAACTATGTTATGCCTTATGTTTCGTGTCTTTACTAAATCCAGGGTTTTAATTTCCCTTTTTCAGAACTGGTCTAAGACTTCCTTGATATCTAAGTTGAAAGAACTTGCTGAGAGAAGAAAGCTATCAGACTTGACAATTGGCCCAGTCCTCACTGTAAGTATTAATATAGGATTTATCATTTAAAACTGTGTCAATACTCCCTTGAAATTTATTGAAGTCTTATCTTCAAGGTACTGAAAGCCAAGACAACTAATATCGTTTGTATTTTAATTATATGAATGGATTCTAGTGTAATTGTGATAAGTTGATAAATTAGTTTAGATGATATTCCCTTCTATTGCTAATATGGACGTTATATCCATGCTCTCGTGTTCGACTTTGTTGGTGGACCATGAACCCGTACATCCAAAACGATATTAGTTTTTGACAAATCATTTCTTCCTTTAGTGCACTTGGAAGAACAATTATCTGCTTTATTTCTGTTCTACTACACTTCATTTGAAATTCTTATTTTTGTTTATTCATATGTTGCAGTTTACAACTGAATCATTGCTAGAGCACACAAAAAATTTACTTGAGATACCAGGAGCAAAGCTACTCTTTGGCGGTCAGCCTTTGGAGGACCATTCAATTCCACACGTTTACGGTGCTATTAAACCAACTGCCGTTTATGTTCCCATTGAAGAAATCGTGAAGGATAAGAATTACGAGCTTGTGACAAAAGAAATATTTGGACCTTTTCAGGTGTGGAAAGGGAGACTTGGAACATGAAAATAAAGTTATTCTGATGCCTTTCTTTTCAAAATATAATTTCAATTTGTTTTTTTATAAGATAAATAATTTTATTTTTATTTCCAGGTTATTACTGACTACAAAGGCAGTCAACTACCAATTGTGTTGGAGGTTTTGGAAAAAATGCATGCACACTTAACTGCTGCCGTAGTTTCAAATGATCCTTTATTTTTACAAGTAAGATTTTTATGACTCAAATTTAGTTGGGTATCTGATATATCCCGTTGTTAGCAGGATTCCTATTATATCATATTTTCTTGCACATTTTGACCTTTAAAATGTTAATTATACTTTGGTGTTATCATATTTCACTCCAAAAAAAAAGTTACAGCTTTTAGGATATTAGACTTGATATTATTAATGTACGTATGGCTTCTCTTAAGTTGCGATGACTAATGGACATGCTACTTGTTCCTTGAACAATAAAAAGAAAGAGTTTAATGGGATGTCGGTGCAAATTAGTTTATTAAATGTCAGTACAAAGTTGGTTTTACACCCACATTACATATCCTTTAAATCCGAAAATCAATGGGTGGGGTTATTTTTTGAAATATTTCTGGCTTTATAGGTGGTCTCAATATGACATATGATCATTTATGGGTAAAAATAAATTTGCAGGAAGTGATTGGGAAATCAGTAAATGGCACTACTTATGCTGGTCTAAGAGCAAGGACAACTGGAGCTCCACAAAATCACTGGTAAGTAGATGTCTTTCAAGTGATTTTATTTGTTCTTTGGAGCCAAAATATATGTATTGATGCATCAATTTATGAAAAAATATTATTGTGTTTATGCAGGTTTGGACCAGCCGGTGACCCCAGAGGTGCAGGGATTGGAACACCAGAGGCTATAAAACTTGTATGGTCTTGCCATAGAGAGATAATTTATGATTATGGACCGGTATCAAAGGATTGGGAAATTCCTCCTTCAACATGAAGAGTCCTATGTAAGAGATTAAGAAGTTAGACGGCGAGACTAGTATGTCCCTGAGAATTTTTAGATTTTTAGAATAAACTTTAGGGAATCCGGTATTTGTTTAGTAGTAGAAAATGAGGTAATATTCCCCTTCACAATCTTATATTTATATATTTTAGAATAAACTTAAGTTGATTGAGTTTTTATTAGCTTTTATATTACTTGTTATCCTTTCATTTACGCCTCTAGCCATCATGATAAAATAAAAGTAAGCATTTTTTTTTTTTTTTAAAGTATTAAAAGTAAGAAATTTTTCAATGCTAAACAGATTAACATTAAAATAAGTCAGAAAATTGGACTGGTGTTTCTTGGTATGATCCCAATTTGAAGTAGCTATCAAATTGATTATGAAAAAATCAAGAATGTCAAAGGATGACATGCCATCATTTTTTTTTTTGACTAAAATGGGTAGTTTAAAGAAAAACAATTTTCACAAAAAAAAAAAAAAGAAAGAAGCAAACAATGGAAAAGAAAATATTTGAAAAAAATAAGTGTTCATGTGGGATTCGGATCTCCCCATCCCTTTTTCTCATCCTGTTTGTGCTGCATTAATCTCGGCCATCCACCCACCATTTTCTCTCTATCTTTTGAACTGTTTCTTATTTTCTTATCAAGAGGCAAGTCAATAACGAACTACTACTGTAGCCGGTGTTAGAATAAAAAAATTTCCTTCTGGACAAGAAACCGTTCATAATAAAAAGTACTGTTAAAAACATAATTTGTTTTTAAATATAAGACTCTTTTCAAACATAATCTTTTTTTTCTTTCTTTCTTTCAAACATAATCCTAATTAAGACTCTTAGTTTGATTTATAAAATAAAAAGTTAATATTGAATACATCTATACATAGATAAATTTCATAGTTACATACAAAATGTACACATCAATTACACTCTTATTTCTTCGTAAAAAAAGTGAAATATGTCGTGATGGATGTTTATATAATTAAGTACAAAGGGAGTGAGTTAGGATCATTTACAATTTTTATTCTCTCCGGTACTATTGTTTTAATAGTATTTTTTTGGTGGTGGTCAGGGTTTGAACCCCGTATCTTGCATATTTTATGCATACTAACTGAGCTAAGCTCACGAGGACGTTGTTTTAATAGTATAAATACAAAAGTGTGACATCAAATGAGTCTCGGTATTTTTTATAGGCTTAAAAATATGTCAACTATATATAAAATATAGGAAAAATGAAGAGGGAGTATGTAAAATTGGATTTGGATAAATTCCATTTGATCATACGGCAAGGACATAAAGTTAATTATATTGTCAAACCTTCACTTGGTATAATCCAAAAACGTTTCATGTGAGCTCTCTTGACAGAAAATTTGTCCATAGCACCTAGCTAATCACACAAGAGTCTCGTTCAGAAAATTCTCTCGGGCACGTAGCTTGTTATAGAAGATAAATTTGTTTTAAGCTTCAAATTGAAAACAACACGAATGTTAATATCCAATTCATCATTAAATTATCTTCTATAAATACCACATAAACTCTTGAGTACAAACACAACACATCTTTCTCGCATTTAACTGTTCACTAATCAACTTAAAAAGCAGTTGTTTGTCACAGTTCATTACCTACAATGGCTTCCAAAAATCAGTTATACTATAGTATTGCATTGACATTCATTTTCTGCTTGGGATTGTGTGCTATTCAAGTAACTTCTCGCTCTCTCCAAGTTGACTCCATGTATGAGAGGCACGAGCAATGGATGAGTCAATATAGCAAAGTCTATAAGGATCCACAAGAAAGGGAGGAACGTCACAAGATATTCACAGCAAATGTGAATTACATTGAAGTTTTCAACAATGATGCCAATAACAAGCTATACAAGTTAGGCATTAATCAATTTGCAGACCTCACCAATGAAGAGTTCATAGCATCTAGAAACAAATTCAAGGGTCATATGTGCTCCTCAATCGCGAAAACAACTACTTTTAAGTATGAAAATGTAAGTGCAATCCCGTCCACAGTGGATTGGAGGAAGAAAGGAGCAGTGACACCTGTGAAGAACCAAGGTCAATGTGGTAAGTATCAATCTAATAAGTGATGTACTCAATTCTATATGTGATAAAAAATTTAATTGCCATTTAACTATAATTAATTTTTAATTTACGTTTTTCGTAGGATGTTGTTGGGCATTTTCAGCTGTTGCAGCAACCGAAGGAATTACTAAGTTGAGTACTGGAAAGTTGGTCTCTTTATCGGAACAAGAACTTGTTGATTGTGACACAAAAGGTGTGGACCAAGGTTGTGAGGGTGGTCTTATGGACGATGCTTTCAAATTCATCATTCAAAATCACGGACTTAGTACTGAAGCCGCATACCCTTATCAAGGTGTTGACGGAACATGCAATGCAAACAAAGCGTCCATTCATGCAGCTACCATTACCGGGTATGAAGATGTCCCTGCCAACAATGAGCAGGCATTGCAAAAAGCTGTCGCAAATCAACCTATTTCTGTTGCCATTGATGCTAGTGGATCTGACTTTCAATTTTACAAAAGCGGTGTCTTTAGTGGTTCATGTGGAACCGAGTTGGATCATGGTGTCACCGCTGTGGGTTATGGTGTCGGTAATGATGGAACCAAGTATTGGTTGGTTAAGAACTCATGGGGAACTGATTGGGGCGAAGAAGGATACATTAGGATGCAAAGGGGAGTGGATGCCGCTGAAGGACTCTGTGGCATTGCAATGCAAGCATCTTACCCTACTGCTTAATTCTCAAACTTAATACTTAAGTTACCTAAACTTTGTAATTTGAGCAAAACTGTGATTGATTGTGCAATTATAAGCTACATTCATCATGGTTTCTACAACTAGTTGTGTGTATATTCTATAAATCTAGCAGTTATACTTGTGCATTTATCAATACAATGAAAAATATTAAGAGGACATCTTATAGTTCACTGTTCTTCTGTGCTCTTTTGTTTGCTTTTCTAATTGTGAGATACCACAAATCTTGTTTGTAACTTACAAGGGATCTCACGAAGTGTTTCTTGTAAGCATTGGATTTTGGCAAACTCAAAACTTGCCATTCAAGTAACATTGGTTTGGGTTTTTAAAATATAATGCAAGTCAATACGATATAAGTTTAACGCTAAATTTATTAAAATAAATTAGGGGAAATTATTGAAAGTTTAAAACACATTTGATAATGTAACCAATAACATAAAACACTTTTTTGCGGAGTTGATGAACCACGGCAGAGGACGGTGATTACGCTCACTGATGGCGGTTGTACTTGCAAAAACTCTAACGCTCAAGTCAGTTATTAAATTTGGTGAACGGGAGGTTTTTCGGAATACTGAGTGTGTCCCTTTCTCCTAGTACAATTGTCCACTTATAGACGAGCCTTGGAAGCATTTGGACACCAGGCTGTTGAGGGATTTTTGGCGTGGTTCGCATATCATCATACGATCTTGATCACACAGTGAAGATGAGTTGGACGAATTTGCTTGGGTGTACTGACGGTGTAGCCCCTTAACGCACACCTTTGCCATAGAGTCTGTTAAGATTTGGACATGGGGCCAGTTTGAATGACTTTCTACTATTGATAGACAATAGCTAATTAGCAAGGTCACCTGTTGCATTCAAATATTTCTAACTCTTATAATAGAGCATATGGTTGGTTAGTTAGTTAGTATTAACATAAATTAGTCATGAACTGATGTATGCAGCTCATACACTTGCATTCATATGCAATTAAACAATTCATTCTCTATATTTACGCTTAACATATAAATCTCCTTCCTTTGTTTTTAACTTCATCAAGTTTTGTAGTGATGAAAATGAATAATTTTGTTTTGTAAAAAAGCAATTAATATTTTGTCAAAATATTTTTGTTTTCTTTTCAAAAAGTCATAATAATTAATATGTTTTTAACTTCATTTGTTGAGCCCATAGTAGGAACGTGAAGAAGTGGGACAATTTTTCCAAATATTAGCCCATAATTTCATAATAATTTTTAAGAGCTTTTCTGTTTCTAAATAAACAAAGAAAAAAACATGATTTCTAACTCGGTTAAGTTTTGTTTTTGACAGAAAAAAAGAATAAAAAATTTCTTATTTTTAAAACCACCATATACTAATGTTTTTTCCCTTTATATTCAAGAGAAGACTAGATGGAGTAATTTGTATTGATATTAGTTTGAACTCTCTATTAGTCTTCTGCTATTCTGTTCCATTTCCTTTTCATTTGCTTAATAGTTAAAACGTTCCTTCTAGTCTTGTACTCAGAGAAACCTTCAATCCACATTGTGCTGCACCAGACATTGATCCAGTGATCAGGTATGTCATCTTTACCTTCACCTCTTCCTTGTTAGCATTCTTCTTTTTCTCTTCTGTCATATATCAATGTTCTTGTTTTTAATTGCTATGCAAGAAACACAATCTTGATTGAGTATGGAAATCAAGAATTTTCTATGATGAAATGCAAATTATACAAAGAGATTTCTAACCATCTGTAAACAATGTTGAAAGATATAATGTAAATCAGTTTGCATAATTTATTTCAAAAGGCATAGTACATGCTACTTGATTTACCAAGTTTTTCCTCATTGTGCTATATTTTCTTAATCTTACCTCTATTATACAATGGTTGTTTTATTTTAGGATATAGAGGAATGCTTAATTTTTGTTAGCTTACATAAATGAATTTTTCAAACAAAGTAATGATAATTGCGGAGCTGTTATTTATAAGTGTTAGTTCTGCTATCTACATTATATTGTTTGGTTGAAAACTCTCAACATTTTTGTTATTATCCTTTGAATGCAGGATGACAGAACCTGCATCTATCGAGGAGGAAAATTCGTCGCCGCCTCTTCCTGAAATAACACTTGGAATTGACATTGGCAGATCACCATGCTGTGTTTCTGTGTGGAATGGTTCCAGAGTGGAGATTTGGAAAGAAAGTATAAATGAGATGATTAAGAGATATTTCGAAACTTTCGATCATGTCTTTACTGATGGAGCTAGTAGTAGTAACGTCTCACTCTCCCAAGCGCATGAGGATGCAGTTTCCAACCTGAAAGACTTGATTAGCGCACTTTTCAACGAAAGTGCCAATTTCCCATTTCTGATGCACACTTTGGACATTAAGATTCGTCCTTTTGTAGCTGCATTTGTGAACAAAGTGTGCAAATCAACCACTGCAGTAGAACTCCTTGGAAACTTTCTGGTGAATTTAAAAGAAATGGCTGAAACTGAACTGAAACAACCTATAAGAAATGTAGTGTTTATTATTCCAGTTTCGTTCAGTCGATTGCAGCAAACCCGGATACGTATCGCTTGTGAGATGGCCGGTCTAAAAGTTATTAGACTGATGCCTGAACCAACAGCAGTGGCTTTGCTTTATGCACATCAACAACTGCATGCTTCTGCTTCTTCTCACGAGGATATGGACAATGAAAGCAAGAAAATTGCTCTGATTTTCAATATGGACGCGGGTTATTGTGATGTTGCTATTATTGCAACAGAAAAAGGAAAACGCCAAATAAAAGCGTTGGCAGGAAGTGCTATTGGTGGAGAAGATTTGCTTGGAAATATGATGTGTCATCTCTTTCCCGATTACGAAAATATATTCAAGAGAAATGTTCACAGGGACACAGAAATTACAAGGATGGCTTCTCTTCGAAGTATAGTCCACAACGCGATTACTAAGCTTTCGTCCGAGGCAAGTGTTAAGGTTTATTTAACGTCACTCAATCGTAGGGATGTAACACGGGAGGAGTTTGAGGAAGTAAACAAAGAGGTGTTTGAAAATTGTGAAAAGCTAATCATCCAATGCATACAAGATGCAAAGATAGAAGTTGAGAATATAAACGATGTGATAATTGTAGGTGGATGTTGTAATATACCAAGGGTAGAGAGTCTTGTTACTAAAATATGCAAAGGAAAGAAACCTTATAAGTTAGGTGTGAACCCTTTGGATGATGTACTTCGTGGTGCAACAGTGGCAGGAGCTGTTAATGACCCCTCTGGTGACTTGGACTTGCTTACTTCTCAAGTCACACTTCTTGCCATCGGAATTCGAGCTGATGGAAACAAATTTGTACCAATTATTCCAAGGAACACACCAGTGCCAACCATGAATTCGGATATACTTTTGACAACTATTCATGATAATCAAACTGCGGCATTGATCGTTGTTTACGAAGGTGAGGGACAGAAGGTTGAAGAAAACCAACTTTTAGGATATTTCAAACTAACTGAAATACCTAAAGCACCAAAAGGTTTTCCTAAAATCATTGTTTCCATGGACATAGACGATAAGAGCGCGTTGAGAGTTACTGCTTTTCTTGAGATGCCTCCTATTTCAGTAGAGGTGCGAAATTATGATGCTGGAAGGATTGGTTATTGTGATGAGTCACTAATTAGAAAACATGGTGATAGAATGGATTTGGTTACTCTGGATTTGGAAGAATAAAGTCATGATATCCAGTCCAGCATATATCATTGTATCTTGTTTAGTTGTATTTTGTGTGTTTCAGCAACAGAGGTTTGATGTATAGGTCTATTGTCTGTAACATATTTGGAAAATAATACATAGAGAGTAGAGACTAGAGAGGACTTCAGTTCTAAGATGATTCTGTGGAAAATAAAGACTATCAAATTGATAGTTAACCGTTAATATACAAGAGAATATTATATGTCAGTTTGAGAAATTTTATAGAAATTGTCAAATACAACAGAATGCTACATACATGTAAAGATATGTGATTTTGTCCTTTGACTTTTATTTTTCTTTGTTGAGATGTATGCCTTCACATTGTATACAGTAATGAAACAATTTCAAGTTCTTAGTTTTTTTTTTAGGAATTCAAGTTGTTAGTTTTTAGGTGATATTTGAAATTTTCTAAATTTAATTTAGACAAAATACAACATAAAATCCTTTCATTTTTTAAAGTTCTCTAAGTTTATGAACTTAATGATATTGTATCGATTAATTGAGCGAGACATCATAAGCGAATAAGTACAATAGATCTCTCATTGTTTTTCAGATACGGAAACATATGATGGACGACAAGTGAAGATTTAATTAAAACAGTGAAAATATATAATTGACCAAGAGGATGGCATTAGATAAATAGTTAATGAAATTTAATCCCATAACAACTTTATATTCTTTGAAAGTTTCCTTAGATTTACCATATTTAGGTTCTGGTACAAACAAATTTACAAAACCATAACTTAGAATAATAAAAATAGCTAATCAATTTAAATACTTTGATTGTCATTATATATTACAGCCTATAATCACTTTATAAACAAAAATTGAGATTTTAGATTTCATGTGGTCTTTAATATTAAAGTGACTTTTATTTCATCATAGAGAAGTTGCAAACTCGGGTTGGCCTCTTGAAAGCATAAACTTCTTATCAAACCTAGAAGATTAGCTTTTGTCACATCGGTTTTTTCCTCCATCCCTACTTACTGCATATTGGTTTCTTAGCTCCCACATAATATTTGCGACCTCATGGGCCAGACCACTCGAAAATTCATCTAAAAAACTCTAACAATAGTGGCCTTAACTTGGTACAAGATTGTTTTGTCCAAAGATTTGGAGCAATCTTGGGATTCGTACAACAAGGGATGGAAACACCACCCTTATTTGTAAACTCGTTTGTTATACGTTTAAGGCACTAACAACAAGCTTTGAAAATACACTTATGGCGCACATATTCTCTAATATACCAACGCTATTGTTTCTTCCATTCGGAGCTCCATCATAAAAGCCAAAAATATCACAAATATGGCTTTACTTTGCGAGCAAACTTTGGTATTTTATCATTTCTGGAATAGTCATCGGGACCTCATTTAGCCGGATATGCCTTAATGTTCCTTTTTGTACACATAAATGACCAAGATTTTTAAATCAAATATGTGAGTGAATCTTCCCTTCCAAACCTTAACGCCTTCTATACCCAGCCACCTCAAGTCATCATCGATGTAATCTATAATCTAAATCTTCACCTTAATTAATTCAAACATTGAAGATCTTTTCATCTGTTGTGATAACAATAATGGTTTCTACACTACCAATATTGGTTAAACTTGGCTTTTGAAGAAAAGAAACATGAATACAACTACTCTATCATAGTCTTGGATATGACGACTTCATTTGCCTGAAAAGATCTAGTTTCTTGTATGGTTGACTTGTAACAACTTTGTAACAATGATCCCTTTGCTTCATCATTGTAACATGGCTCCCAATAGCATTGCCATCAGTTCAATTCGGAAGAAGAATATTTCCTTCAGTGCATTAGAGATCCATTAGCCTCTCGTTCTCTTTGGCAAGCTTTTGGCTTCTCTAATGCCGAGTTCTTATCCAACACAAATCCGATTAATTGGCTCAAACTAGGGTTATTTTCAAGTAATGCCAATATTATTGCCTCATGCGTATGGTGATCTTGGCGTAACCATAAAACTCTTCTTGCTTCTCCAACCCATCTATCCCTCACTATCGCCTTGTCTTGAAAGCCCATAATATGGCCTCCACCTTCATATCTTCCTTCCATAATTCTCTGCCTTTAAGACATGAGGATAAATGAGTTAAATGGAACACTCCAAATCAAACTTACACCATCCTCAATACTGATGAAAGTTGTCATGGCAACCCTATTAAAGCTGGATTCGACGACTTGGTTCCTCGGATATGTGATTTCTCAGGCCTCCTTGGATGAACCTCTGATATCCTTAATGCTGAGCTCCATGCTATTCACCATGTCCAAAGGTTATTATTGGCTAAACAATTGATACTACAATGACATCATTTGTTTTACAGATTCTCTTCATTGTGTTGATATTCTCCACAAACCAACACCAAGATTTCACAAGTATGCCGCATTGATCCAAGACTTCAAAGATTTTATTCATCACAACGGGCAAGTTCGCATCGCTCACACCATCTAAGAAGAAAATAACGGTGCATACTTTCTAGCAAAGCTTGGAGTTTCGTGTGACATTTTCATCGCTCTACATATATTATACAATGTCCATATCAACTAAGTTAATCTCACACACGCGGACAACATTTTTTATTTAATTTTTTAAGGGCTTAAATAAGATTTTTTATTGATAATATTTTGAGACTTCTTTCAAAAGATATCATAAAAGGTGTTAGTTAGTTTTTGGTGGTGGTCAGGGGTTGAACCCTATACCTCGCATACATCATGCATTGTTCATACCAACTGAGTTAAGCTCACAAGGACAAATGTGTTAGTTAGTCTGTCTCGTTCAGGTAATTTTATCACTTTTTTTTCCTTAAAAAAATTCGTTTTTTTATAGAACCCTAAAAAATATAATCTGCGATTAGCTTATGGATTTGAAAAATAAGCTTGTGTTTTCTTCGTGCCATTCAATTCCGATCAAAACTGTTTAAAAATCGTTGAATTTCATTGTGAACCAACGGAGATCCTCTCGGGTCAATTAGCGGGTCAAAAAACCCGTTTGAGAGTGTACGGGCGGAGAAGATGAGTGTAAAAAAAAAACATAAAAAAATAAAATAAAAACAAGGGCTAGCAGGACTCAAACAGGCGACATATGACACATATTACCACAAACCAAACCAACTGCACTACGCCCACAAACCAAACCAACTGCACTACGCTTAGAATTGTGATTTTATAGATTTTTATAATTTAATTACTACTATTTATGAATTGAGACCAAAAATCAATGATTTAATTTAAGGATAATTAACTGAATGGTCACTATAAATATTCAGAAATTTGTTTTTAGTCCCTAAAAAATAAAATCACATTTTTTATTTCCTATAAATTTTTTCATCAACAACTTTAGTCCCTATAAAATTTTTTCATCAGCATTTTTAGTCCCTATAAAAAAATTCATCAACAATTTTTGGTCCCTAAAATACTTAAGAAAAATAATACAGGGACTAAAAAGTGTGATTTTATTTTGTAGGGACTAAACACAAAATTCTGAATATTTATAGGGACTGAAAACTTAATTAACCCTTTAATTTATTTAATTTTGGGTTTGTGAATAAAAAATGGCTTACATCGACACAAGTCTAAATAAAATTTATGTGAACATAAATACACTAATGATAAAATTTAGAAAAAAGATGATATTAAGTGATGTGACAAAATTATTCTTTTTTAAATTTTTTTATCATCTTTGTTATGTATGATAGGATTTTTTCATTTGGAATTGTGACCTTAGTAGACTAATAAGAATATAAAAACTGGGATATGCATCTTTAAACAACACTCAAAGTGTGGATTCTAAAACTTTAATTTCAAATAAAATTTCCCAAAATTCCAGAAATATTTAGTATGAAAGTAGGCAATGATACCAAAATAAATTAGCAAAAAAACACAATCAAATTTTATATCAATAGTTCTTCACAATAAGCAGATGGCATCAATGGGTTTTGTTGAACCTTTGAGTGTAGATAGTTTCAGTTTTCACGTGTTCTCTATTTTGATGAATCGTGCCGCCATGGATTGCGTCAAAGTTGCCGGCGATGGTGATTGGAAAAGAGAGAAGTTTAGATCTGAGAAGATTGGAATGTGAGTCAATGAGTTATGTTGGTTGTTGGGAGGTAGAAAAAAGATTGTGTGTGGAGAGGTCGCCGTGATGAATCGCCGGTGAGCAGTGCCGGCGATGGGGAGTGGGGAAGAAAGAAGTTTGGACTTTGGATCTTAAATGTGGGACAATAATTATTTATGTTTTTGTTGGGATGTGTTAGAGTGTGGAGAGATGTCTGTGTTCCTTATGTATTAATCTAATACCACATATATATCTAATTTAATGGTATTTTTTACTCCCTCACTGGTGAGGGACCTATTAGCTACCTCATCCTAGGGGTGTTCAGAACCGAACCGATCCACAAAAAACCGCCAACCGATCCAAAAAACCGAAAACCGCAAAAAACCGATATTTTTTGGATGTGTTTGGGCCATCTGAAGTAAGAACCGACCAGTTCGGTTCGGTTTTCGGTTCACAACTTAAAAACCGGACCGAGCCGAACCGAACCGCACTTATTTTAAAGTAACCACTACCAGACCGGTCCACTACCCTTTGTTGACATAAACTCTTCAATTCACTTACCAATTACCAATGCAACCGGAAAACATGCGTGTTTTAATTCCTTCTCTTTGTTATACTCACCAATTACCTTTGCTATTAAACTCTTCTGTTCCTTTCTTAAACTACCACCAACACTGAGAAACGTGAAAATTCAAACAATACTTAACATCTCTTCTCCTCCCTTGCAATGCGTCGCCTACCACCAGTGCCGCCGTCGTCGTCGATTCCTTCATCCTCTTCGGAAAGCAGCACCAACAATCCTGTCATTGACTCCGATTCTCTCTTTATGGGTCATCAAGTAACATTTTCGTGTATACTCACTGCTACTCTGATACTCTTTTCCTTCTCTTCAATTGTTGAATGAATTAGATTAGAAAGAATGGGTTTATTGGTCCAATTTGTGAAAATCCATGTTGCGAGTAAAGTTTTCTTCTTTGTGAAAACTCTTTGAATCACTTTTTCCCCTTTGAATCACTTTCAGATCTTTCTTTTTTTATTAGTTTGTGAAATCCATGATCAATTGCTGAATTATATAGATTAGAAAGAAAGGGTTATTTGAATCACTTTATTCTTTGTGTATAAATAATGTTGATTGATTTTTTTCATCATTTCTTCTTTGGTATAACTATGTGTCTGCTATAACTTCTTCGTGTTTAAAAGAATGTTGATTGATTTTTTTCATCACTTCTTTGGTATAACTTCTTTTTTGAATCACTTCTTCTCTGAATGTGCTATTATTTTTTTTATCAGTTATGTTCTATTTGTTTGGAAATATGTTTGGGTTATTTTTTTTTTCATGTAAAAATGTTGTTTGGTAATGAGAATTGTTGATTTTTTTTTCTTCATATAAGAATGTAAGTTTGAAATCTCGTTTGTCATAGAATTATTTATTGAGTTGTATATGAATATTTTGCAGGCTGTAAACATTCAAACTAACGAGAGTAGAATAGCTGGGAATGTTGAATCCATGAACTCTACTACTGAACTTGAACTACTAGCACCACTGCCACCGAGTATGGAGGGGAAAAATGATGTGGACAAAGGTGAAGGTTCCAATGATAAACAAACACAAACTCTTCAACAATTGAAAAAAGAAGATGAGACAGGAACTGGTAGTACTCTTTCCGGTGTCCATTTTGATGTTGAAGCATGTAGGAAAGCGTTAGCTAAGATGATAATTGTTGATGAGTTGCCTTTTAAGTTTCTTGAGGGGGAGGAATTTCGCTATTTTGTGAGTGTTGTGCAGCCTAGATTCCCCATTCCTTCTAGGATTTCAGTTGCTATAGATTGCTGGGATATTTTAACCAAAGAGAAACATAAGTTAAGAAGTATGTTTAGGAGAGGGGATTAGAAAGTGCTGGATGGTTTGTTTCTTACTTTTTGTGGTACTCCTTATGTTATGGTTTGTTAAGGTTATGATGGTACTAACTACTAAGGTTGATCTTTGGTCTTGTGTTAGTTATTTTGTTAGTCTTGCTCATTGAGTGTTTGCCTTTTTTGATCAAAATAATAAGGCCTTTGTTCCTTAATAGTTGCATGGCTATAGAGATCTTACTGAAATATGACACATTCTGCATAAACTGCTACATGCTATAGCCTATTATATGAAAGAATTTGCTATAACTAGTATATGAAAGAAAAAAGAAATACTGCAATTTATGAAATCGTAAAAATTATTTTTAATACAGGCATTAATATCACTTATATACATTTGGATAACCGAAAACCGATCCAAATTAAACCGCATTAAATTGGATCGGTTTGGTTTGGATTTTATTTTAAGAACCAATCGAACCGAGCCGAACCGCACATATTTTATTTTTTGGATCGGTTCACTTTTTGCTTCATAACCGAACCGAACCGCACCGCGAACACCCCTACCTCATCCTAGCCGTCACCGTGTATTTAATGTTTTGCAATTTTTTATGAGGATATATTTATAAAAATATTCAAAATGTTACATTAATCAATGATTGTATTGATTTTGATATTTTATAATAAAGAACGGAGGGAGTAATAATTAAAATATGGTTATAGTACTTGTTTGTTAGCAAGACCAAAACTGAAAAAAACGACTCTGTTCTGCTTCTTGAATCTCGATCTGGGTACAGTACGCTGTTTCTCCTTCTGCTTCACTCCAGTAGGGTAGGGTTCCATGGATCGTCAATGGCGTCCCAATCCCAATCTCAATCCAAGACCAATTCAATACCAAACCAATCTCTGTCCCAATTGCTTAACCCCACACTTCCCCTTTTGCCCCAACCCTTCTCCTAATTGGCCACCACCGCCACCGCCACCAAACCCTACCATCAACAATTACGACTCCGATTTCGATAGAACCTTTAAGAAACCAAGAATCGAAGACGACGAACGAAGATTAAAGCTCATTCGTGATCACGGTCTCAATCCACCTCAATTTCAACACCCTCCACCACCACCGCCACCGCAATATCACCCTCCTCCACCACCACCGCCGCCACATATTCACAATACTCCAATTTATCATCCTCAACAACACCACAGCGAATTCAATTCACCTTTCCACGATCCTAATTTTCACCATTTTCAACCTCAACCAGTGGATAATCATATTCACAATCATAATTTCAATGCACGAGAATCACATCATCCTTATCCATATCCAAATCCTTACCCTAATGGTAGTAACAATGGTTTTTCTGACAATAATGCTCAAATGGAAGCTTCTAGATTCTACAGGCCTCCTCTTCCTACTTCTCCGCCTCCGCCACTTCCGATGGATCCACCCATGTATTTTTCTGCACCTAAGAAACCACCTTCACTATTTCCTGTTACTTCTTCTGCGCCTCATGAGCCTCACCCATTTCCCCAACCTTATTTTCACACTACTAAACCAGAATTTTCCACTGCCTTTCCTACTGAGGTATGTTAATGCTAGTTTTCATTGTTTGTTTGATGCTGTTTTTGTTAGCTATGCTAATGTAGAGAGAAGACCTGTGGATTCTGTAGTAAGGAGAGTAGTTAAATCATTAGAGGCTGAGGAAGACCTAGAAAAAATATAAAAGAAACTATTAAGAAAGATCTAAATATTATTAATGAGTTAGATAGAAATACGGTATATAATAGAGCATTATGGTGTCGTTTGATCCATGTAGCCGACCCTACTTAGTGGGATAAGACTTGGTTGTTGTTGTTGTTGTTGTTTTTGTTTGTTTGTTATGATTGTTTACTTTTTGTTTTATGTTAGGAACCATCGAAACAGTACTTGGGAGATGCACAACCTTTTTCGATAAACCCATTGGCTGCCGAGAAGCCTAAGTTTGTTGATGCTTCTCAATTATTCCGGAATCCACTTCGAACTTCACGGCCTGATCATTTTGTGATCATACTTCGTGGTTTTCCAGGTGTGTTTTTCATTTTTGTATTATATTAATTGCTATTGTTGATCCAAAGTTGTGTTGGTGAGTTGTGATAGTATAGAGGTTAGTAGTAGTACTATATTTATTAGCAAATCATTAATAAGTTATGTGATGGTGTGGCTGTTATGCCTTTCTTTTTAAGCTTGAAATACTAGGTTCAAATAGATCAATTTAAGTGGTGTTGATAGAGGTGGATTAAAGAGTGGATGAAGGGCTAGTTATGATGGTTTGAAACAAAATGAAACCTGAATAAAAGTTAAAAAAATAAAATAAACCCTTCAGAACAGAAATAAAAAATTAAAAAATGCTGTAACCTGAAGAATCAGTAACCAGATGAATGAATCAAAATGTGCGGACGTGGCCCAATTAGAGAGTGTGTGACAGATAGAGTGTGTTTGAGCGTTTTCCCCTAGCTTTCCTCATATAATATGATAAAGGGCAACCCGGTGTGCTAAAGCTCCCGCATACGCAGGGTCTGGGAAGGGGTCCCACCATCAATATACATCTTATAATATGTATATTAATGGAAAATGATGAATGTTTGAAGGGGCCCTGGCCTCTCCTTGTTCCATAGAAGACCAGCCACTAGTTATAGTGTGGAGCAAATTGATTAACTGTATGCATGTGAATAGGGATTTTACTTATACGTCTTGGATTTTGTGGAAGATGACAAGTGTTCGTAATTTCATTGTCTATGTTGCAAATCTAAAGGAAGCTCCTGTTGTTTGTGATTTCTTGGCCTTGGGATGTGATGTGATAGTAATTTGTTGCCCATTTTACATGCCCGCGGTATTGATTACTTTCTTCTGTTGAGATCTTTTCTACATGTTTGTCTCCTTTTCAGGCAGTGGTAAGACTTACTTGGCAAAGATGTTGCGTGATCTAGAGGTCGAAAATGGTGGTGATGCTCCACGAATTCATTCTATGGATGATTATTTTATGACGGAGGTTGAAAAGGTTGTTGAATATATGGCTTTATACTTTTGACCAGCATTCTTGTCTTGTCATATATGAGATTTTAATTGGTTATGTTGTAACTTCTGGTGGATGCTGTGTTAATATATTTTTTTTTTTTTAAAGGTTGAGGATAGTGATGGACCAAAATCTTCAAGTTCAGGAAGAAACAAGAGGCCTGTAACAAAAAAGGTCATGGAGTATTGTTATGAACCTGAAATGGAGGAGGTAGCTGCTACTTGCATTGTGTTGTGTATTTTTTATTTAATTTAGGTTTAAATGCTTGCTCTCATCTGTTTCAATATCTAGTATTAGATTTATGCTGTCCTTACAGTTTCCCTGCTATGGAATCTGTTGTGAAGGAGGCTGTAGAGGAGAGATAAATAGGGTTTGGGGAGGGGGGTTATTGCATTGAATGTGCCAAACTTATATTGCTTATTTTAAAATTTCTTCTGTTAAGACTTTTTTTTTTATTAAGCAATTTAGGCTTTTGTTCACCCAAAGATTTGTTTTGTCTGAATGCATATTTTAAACAAAAATGCCAGGAATATGCAAAGATTAATATAGAAGGAAGCTAGAGAGTGGAACCGAATATTTGCAATGCATAGTATTTGGGAGCTCGTTATGTTTGCACCATGTTGTAATTTTTATTGTTGTAAATTTGGAATTAGGTCATTGGATCCTGGTTGCAACCTTGCAGGAAATTTTTATATTTATTTTGGATGCCTGTCTTCTGTATATATTTTTTTAAATATAAAAATACTGGAAAACTCCATCGTTCTATGCTCTAATGTATGCACTGAATCTTTGTATATTTTTATTTTGGATACCTGTCTTCTATAAATATGTTTTTTCTTGTAATATAAAAATACTGGAAAATTCCACTGTTCTATTCTCTAATCTAATATGTTATATGCACTGAATCACAATGTGCAGGCTTATCGGTCGAGCATGTTGAAAGCATTCAAGAAAACTGTTGAGGAGGGCGTTTTTACCTTTATTATAGGTATGCATTACAAAAATGTGTAGGCTAAAATATTCTTAACGCAGACGAACTCCACTATTTTGGATATTTGACTTAGTTTGAGGTTGCAGTTTTGCTCTGGATGGAAAATCTTGCATTTTGTCATGAGTTCCGTCCATACTCACTATAGTGACACTGTTTGTTGATTTATTGGTAATAGAGTTGCACCGAGTACTTGATCTTAGGCTTAATCTCCTCTGGTACACATGTTTATGTGAAATTAGTTTAGTATACTCAGGTATCCAAAAGTGGAAAATTTGTTTCTTAGGTTTATTAGAATAACATAAGCATAGAATTCATAGAGAGTGGTTGAGGGTTATGAACTAGCTTGTTATAGAATATGATAAATTCAAATGTGTAGTTTCCTATTAGATTAAGTGGTGATGCAGTGCCCATGCACTGCCTATATGTTCACTAACTACAGATGCAGTTTTGTTTGGCAATTGACCCTTTTCTTGGTGGTATTTTGTTCCTCTTCTTAGTGGATGACCGCAATCTGCGGGTAGCTGATTTTGCTCAATTTTGGGCAACTGCAAAGGTATACCATTAATTCTTTTTTTGCTCGCAACCTCTGCCATGTATGCTCAAGACGACTCACAATATCTTTGTAATACTCTCTCCGGTCACCCTCAAAATTAGTTTTAGGCATGTTTCACTTGCCTTCTGTTGCTTAGTTTTGCAAAATTATGAACTTTTGTTCCGTATCATGATTCTATATAGCAAACAGAGGGTAGAGGGTTGCTGGCAATGTACTAGTAACTTTTAGTGTCAATAACTGCAATTAACTGAGCTGAACCATTGAAAATTATATATAGATATTATGTTATGCTTCCTAGCTGTCTGTGATGTTAATGATAATGGATATTAAAGTGTTATTTTAAATAATACGGTTGCTGCTTCCTATTCCATTGCTTTATGTGAAATAAACTGCCTCCTACCAAAGTTATGGTTTGTATATGTTTGAATTTAAATCTGATTCCATTTGAAGTTGATGGATGAATGCCAGTTGCTTCTGTACTGTTATAATTATCAATACTCATTTCATAGCTAAATATATCTATGAATTGAAGAGTAGGCATATGAGATATATTTATTCAATGTTTTCTTTGCTGACGAATATTTTTCTTCCTTTCAGAGATCGGGTTATGAAGTTTACATTTTAGAAGCTACTTACAAGGACCCAGTGGTACGTTTATTTGTTTCCACCAAGCAATATGGAGCCTCATTTTGTTTTTCTTTTAGAATAACATCCAGCTAATTATCATTATTGGTCTGTGCAAAACTAAATAAACTATCTTAATTGGCCATCCAAAATATTCCATTGCATAATGATAGAGAACATTTTCATATTGCTTTAATGTTTCCCGTATTGGATTAGATGTTTGAATTTTCGATTACAAGTGTTTGCTTTTTTGGTCATATTCAATGACTAAGTTCTCTTATATGATTAAATATTTTTCAATATTATGTAGGTTTAATTATTGTTCTTTATTCAGGGTTGTGCTGCAAGGAATGTCCATGGATTTACACAGCAAGAAATAGAAAAGATGGCTGAGCAATGGGAAGAAGCACCATCCTTGTATCTGCAGCTTGATATGAAGGTTTGCAGTAAATTTGGAATTATTTGTGTGAAAATAGCAATTCTGAGGCAATAAAATTTGTATCACTTGTATAGTAAAGGCTCTGTAGTCTGTATTGTATTTTAATCGTGTCTCTTTTCCTGACACTACAGTCACTATTTCATGGAGATGATCTAAAAGAAAGCAGAATACAGGAGGTAATTGTAACTTTTGAATGTTTTTTCGTTTGAGCTTTTATGTGCAATTTGAGTATTAGGGACCTACTTTCAAACAATTCTGGTTTTTATTTCTGGGGTTAAAGATGGAATTTTATAGTGAGAAAGAGAACTGGCACGATAAAGGTAGTTAAAATCAAGATTTTACTCAAAATCGAGGAGGTGAAATAAAAGTGTAAATTGTGGAATCGTAACACGAATTGTAAGATTCTACAAAGATCATCTATATGTATATAAAATAATATGAATATGTGAAGTACTCTCCAAGGACTTCAGGCAAAGGTTTTTGAGCCTAACTTTTTTTGAGTAGGTTAATTGTTATGCTCTAAACAATCCTATAGAGATGCTACTGAGGACGTGGGCATTATGCTCTAAACAAATAATGATAAAGAACAGTTTAAACTTCTCTCAGTCACCAAAATTTAATTTCCTTGTTCTGGCAAACGCCTTAATGTTATTTCCATAGAAACTATATCAAATTGTGACAATACTTTAAATGCCAAGAATATTTTCAAAAGTAAATGTATATTATTATTTAGTAACTGTCGATATTATTTACAAGTATTCTAGTGATCGTTTTTAATTTATTAACTATAATATATTTTTAGTACTTGTATTTTATTATTTATAACAACTTCAACAATTAAAACCAGAAAACTTTTGAATGAGATGACACAGTCTCTTCCAGTTTAAGCCGAGTCTCAGGTTTGAATCCGATGTTGGGCATGCTAAATGCTAAAACTCTTAGGTAGAGCTTGCTGCCCATTTTTGGTCCACCATGCTCGAGGAAGTCTCTGTAGTTGTGCATGAGGATACCCGGTTTTTACCAAAAAATGTAACATATTTACAATATTTTTAGTAAAATATAACATGAAGCTTGTAACATATTTAGGTTTCATTGGGTTTATTTGTAATTATTCTAATGCTCATATAGCTGCGATAACTAGTTTTAATTCGAAGCTACCTTATGGCTGTGGACATCGTATCATGTTAGATATGGGATATTTGATATGTGCTGGTTATATACCGTATAGCTGTATATTAAATTTTTTGCCGAAGATCCTTCATTATTTTCAATCGGTGTGCCTGAACTTGACTGGTTTCATATGACATATTTTCCAGGTTGACATGGATATGGACGATGATCTTGATGATGCTTTAGTTGCAGCGCAAGGAAGAGAAGCTGACAAAGCTGTTGTCCGTCCTGTCAAGGATGGTGAAGGTAATATGCTCTAACCCATTAGTGTTTGTATGGCTGCATCTATCCTGTTAATGTCATTTTTTTGGGTACATCTGATCACTGATAACCAACTGTAAGATAGTCGTGGATCTTATTTCCTTTATAATATTGGATGAGTTCAGGTTCACATAGGATTATACAACAATGAGATGCTTGACCTGGCCAAAGTTAGAAAAATAAGTATCCACTCTAATATTGGGGCCTATCTTGATATGTTATCCCCTCCCCCCCTCATGTTATACTTTATTCAACCCTTTATCTGGTCGAAAGAACATTAAAATTAGGGAATAGTACATGGTTAGAAGCAATGTTGGTAGGGTCAAAAGTTATACCCATGGGATTGCCCGATCCTGCAATCCAAACACACTTGTTTATGGATCAGATGGCTGAAGATCACAGTGAAATCATAAAAATCACCATCAAATGGGATCGAGAATTCAGCACAGGTGGCTTTTTTATGTTCGGTCGGGTTTTTCCTCAGAAAACCCTTGTCCACCGGAGACTTGTCATCCAATGGATACACAGTATCTCCTCTGGATAATAATTCGGCTAAAAAATTTAGAATTGTTTTACTTCTGTCTTTCGTGTCTCTTTACTGTGGTTAGCCCTTTGCAATATAGGCTCCATAAAGGATGGGAAGAGATGGGATGCTGAAGAGGAACATCCAACGGAAGTCAGAGAACTTGGTAAAAGCAAATGGTCTGAAGATTTTGAAGATGACATCGACCAAACTGAAGGTATGAAGGGCAATATTAATGCTCTGTCTGGGTTAATTCATCAATATGGCAAGGAACGAAAATCTGTACATTGGGGTGATCAGGTATGACATGTATTTGATGCTATTATCTGAAAGCTTAGAGAGTGTAATATTTGAAGTCTGTTTCAACCTTAGTATTATCGGTAGCAAAAATTTGCATTCTCGTTTAAATTATTGTTGGATTACATGGGAGATGTAGGAAGGTGTAGGAAAGGGGTAAGGAAAAGGGTATGATGCAGGCATTGAACAATGATTATGGTGATGTTGTTCAGGGCAATGTGTGCTATCGGCTATGTTGTTTCTGTTTTTTCAGATTCTTATACGTGTATATTTATTATCTTTCTCCACTTCTTTTTCTTCCTAGTTTTGTGCGTTTTACTCCTTTTCTTTTTGAGGTAATGAGGACACTGAATATAGAAAAGGGCAAATGGACTAAAGTACTAAACCTTTAAGATTTTTTATTTTATGTTTGGTGTGTATTGAAGCACAGCCGCAACAGAAATACCGGCATAATCTGTTTTTGTTGCTTATATTATGGATTGAAATCATCTGTTCCTTCTCGTCCCTTCAGTTAGATAATGACAAATCACGAAAAAATTCCCACACTTTTAAATAGGGCAACATTTTCTCTATTTAGTGTTTTTTCTAGGGTGTTGTTTTAATTAAATGTACTAGAAAAAAGGACATACGAAGGGGACATGTGATTTGATTCCTTTCATTATAGGCATTTTCTTAATGTCCGAACCCCTTCCCCTTTCTTTGCAACCATCCTTTCAGGTTGGCAAAACAGGATTTTCAATAGGCACTGCAAGGAAGGTAACCACTTTGTCTTTAGTAATTGGACCTGGTGCTGGATACAACCTGGTTAGTTGTTTTGACTTTCATCATTTCATATTGCTTAAATTTTAGGAACAACATTTATCTGATAAGATGTTAATCTTCTTTCTCTGACATTTAGTTTCAAGATTATATGCACTTGTTTTTCATTTTACTTTGCGGAAGTTAATCTGTTGTACTTGTATGTATTAAGCATCCTGTTTGCTCATTTTTTTAAAACTTGGGAAGTTTTTTGGTTTTAGAAGGATGTAAATTCAGTCTATGTTTTCAATTGGAAGATACCTTTATAAACCATTGTATTGTGTGTTTATATACAGAAGTCGAATCCATTACCTAAAGAGGAAAGTCCAACCCGAAATAGTGTGGAAACAAAGAAGCGCAGCACATTTCAAGAACGAATCCGGGCGGAACGTGAATCATTCAAAGCTGTCTTTGATGGGAGACGTCCACGGATTGGACTTGATGTAGAGGAGGACTGAGTCAGAAATTTGGTTTACTCATTCATACAGATAGGTTCAATCTATACCTTTGTGTATCATGAATAGTTAATTAAAAGAAAGTTGTATTTTTTGGTTGGCTGGAATTGAAAAACATGCCGTCCCCAGCCGAGTTTTGTGAAATTTTGTAAAATTGACCGAAAGGTTAATATGAAATATATATTCCTGATTTGTTAAGGTCTAGTTGCTGTCTGTATGGAGACTAATGTCTCATTTATATCTTGTTGTATAATATTAATAGGAATATATTATAAATAAATTTGAGGCTGTATTAATACACAATACTTAAGCCCGTTTACTTAATTTTTAATGTTGTTAAATGTTTTAGTAGTTTTTTATTTGTAGCATATAGGAAAATATTTTAGTAAATTTCTTAGAATTTTGGATTGTGCATAATTCAATCTTAAAAAACCGGGTTGTAACGTGATGAATAATGAACTCAATGAATTGAAGAAAGAAGCAAAAGCTACATAACATGTATTTTTTAAGTTTCTCCTTGTTGAAATTGTTTTGATTTTGTTAATTATATTTACCAATTTGTTAAAATGATTAATTGGTAAATTAAAAACAAAATTTGTGATTATTTTTTAATAATGAATGGGCAGTTAAGAACATAATTAACAGACTACATCAATATTATTAGTACAATAACACTTTTAATAATAATTTTATCGGATGCATGAGTATTTTTGATACTTTTGTTTTGTCACATTTGTAGGCATAATGCCATTTTTGATATATAATTGGATGTTTGTGGATTTGTTCATAATTTTATCCTTTTTGGTTTTAGCACTTTGAGATTTGTATGATGTATTTTTCTTCTTTGATGTAATTTTTACAATTTAAATGAATGAATATCACTTTTAATAAAAAAAAATAAAAACACTATTAATAATTGTAGCAAAATATGGTATTAACAAATTATAAAAATATACTGTAAAAGTTAAGACAATTAAATACATTAGAGTTTTAATGCAATGCAGTTTGAGTTCCAAAACAAAAAGTTTACAGTTTTGAGTCTAATGCACTGCGTTAGTAGAGTGGTGTGGGATAATACCATGCCTTTTTCACCTTATACTTTTTGCTATTAAAAAATGAAGAAAAACGGGTAGTAACCTCTGATAGCAGGTAATTAAATCGGTCCAAGATGGACATATACATGAACTATGTCTTGTGTCACAGTAGATGTTGGTTTATAGATACAATTGTATTGATGACTTCCTATGCCATAATAGAATATTGGCAAAATTGCATTTTTGATCCCTTAAGTATTTATGTAGTATCGTTTTGGTTCCTTAATTAAAATTCGATTTATTTTGGTCCCTTAACTTCTCTCTGTTACACATTTTAGTCCTTTTCGTTGGTTTTAATTCAAAAAAGTTAGATTTTCTTCATTTTCTTCTGGAATTTTTCTAGGATACTTGTTGTTGAAGGTTGATGGAGATGATATGAAGATGAAAAAGAGGAGAAGAAGATGAAGAAAACCTAACGTTTTTGAATTAAAATTAACAGAAAGGACCAAAATGTGTAACGGAGAGAAGTTAAGGGATCAAAATAAATCAAATTTTTGTTAAGAGACCAAAGCGATACTACCTAAATAGTTAAGGGACCAAAAATGCAATTTAGCCCATAATATTCTTGTCCTTTTACTTTATATTTATTTACATTTACATATATTTACATTTCAGTTAATCTACTCTTTTGTCCCTTGATCTTTTCAAATATGACCAAAGGGAAATGGGGGGAAATAAAGAAAAAGACAAACACAACATAATTACATAGCTAAGGTTTTAGGTCTGATCCTTGGTTTACTACTGCTACAATCTAGATCAGCCTCTGTTCCAATGTCTTGTAGGCTGTATCTGGTTCTTAACATGGCTTGCCTACTTCACATTTTAGACAACCCGAAAAACGAGTAAGCGCTGCTGCAAAACTCCCTGGCTTTGCCTTGATGTCTGACTTGGGAAAATTTGCAGCCTTAGTTCCAGACTGTTTAAAGAAGGCTCCATTCATCATCAAGTCATTCTCTGATCTCCAACTCCATGCCTTCCATACACTTTCAGGTGCATAATCCCTCTTTGTCACCTAAATCATTTTCAATTTGTAGAATAATTAGAAGAAAATAAAACATTTATATTAGACTGAACTCATGGCTTATATGTCGCTCTTTATATACCTCTTTTGCATTTGGGTTAGGAGGAGCAATAAACCGGTTACCCTGGCTGAGTATGGTGGGATGTGTGCTACCACCAATGGCATACATAAGCCAATGAGTGTAGTCATTGTTAACAATATGAAAGAATCCCCATCTACACCTTGGCATCCTCTGTATCAATCCTTTCCCAAAATGGTTAAAAGCCACAGTTATTTGCGAGATTTGATCTCCTGAGAACCCATCATTTGCTCCAAATAACATAACCTACACCACAAGAAAAATCATTTATATATATGCATGCATGTAAGCAAAAGAATAAGTAGATGAGATGTTGTTAATTACATCATTATGACGCGTCATATGGCAGTTGGAAATGGTAATAGCCGTTGATCCCGCTACGGCATCAACCAATCCATCAGCACAATTCCACATTGAAATATGATCTATCCAAACATGACTAGCTCCAAACATTGAAATTGCATCACCATCACTCGCACTACGGGATCCATAGTGATCCATCGAGTCTCTGATTTGGCCACCGCTGGTTTTTTTAGTATCATGGATATGTAACCCATGGATGATTATGTTTTTCACGTATTGCAACGTTATCTGAGCACCCTCACTAATATGAACGTTTGCACCACGTGCATCTATGGTCTTGTCACTGGTCAGTAAAAGCTCCGCCTTTAGTTTGATATTCATATTATGTTTAAAAATGATCCATAATGGCTCTTTTTGAATGGCTGCAAATCGCAATGTCCCTGGTTTTGGTGTGACAAGATCATTGTCAGATGAATCAGTGACAACATATATTTTGCCAGCTTTGCCTCCTGTTGTGCCGTGACCAAAACCAAGAACACAATCTGCTAGCTTCTTGCGATTCTTTTCCCAATTTGGATCACATCTCCAGCAACTATCGATGGGATTTGTGGCTGAGCATGGACCTTTGTATTTGGCTAATTCCCTCCTCGTACTATTGGAACCACTAAGAGCCCTGCCCCATTCATGAAATTTAGTTTTATAAGGTTATTCATATTAATAAAAGTAAATGCATATTGAAATTAATAAAAAGGACATACTTGTGGACATGCATATTCAAATTAGAAGTTATTTCCTGAGGGTTTGGCTTATAAGCTTGCTGTGCAGCCTTTTTGGCATCATCAGATCGGTTCTGCCAGTATTGGTCGAAATGAACTATGTTAGCCTCGAAGATTGGGACTATAGCAAGAAAAAATACACAACCAAAGAGCAATCTACGCTTGTTGACTTCCATTCTTTCAAATGTTTCGTTATCCTTATCAAATTTTCTATGTTTCTTGTTTGCTTAATTATGTTTCTTTTATAGTTTGAAATCCTCATTCCTGATTTTGTGCATGGCCCTACGTACGCGGTATTATTAGATCCTCTTAGTGCCATATCTATATGTGAATGTGAATGGAAAAATACCAATAACCAACCAAAGTGCATGCAAAGATTACGCTATATTTGGGTGTGATTGTAACACCATACATTTTTCTTAAAAATAAAATAAAGTCCTTTATATGGGGGGGGGTAAGAGATTATGCATGAAGAATCAGCCGTAATTCTAAATCAATGAATGGAAAATGCAAAACGAGCGATGTGAGGGAATAGGGCAAAGCCTTTCCTTTGGATGGTTTATATTTTTAGTCCATTGGCTTATCTTGGTAATCTAATTTGGATTTGTTCACTACAATGCACAACTAATTATTTGTATGAGCTGATAATAAGTGTCATTAATGCCATATAACAATGATTAGCTTGAAATAATGAGAATTAATATGTAAAAAGAATATTTACACCAACTTGGTATTATTTCCACATTGCACATTAGATGAATCTAACGGCTGAGAACAAGGCAGGAGAGAGCGCTATCATATTACTTCTTCTGCTCCATATTATAAATTATATACAAAGAACTATCATATTTTACATGTGGCTTGTCGCTCTACGATATTAATGAATATTATTATTTTTTTAGTACACACTTAGCCTATTATTAATGTCTCTTTAATTTCTTCAATTCTTGAGATTGTAAGGTCATTCATGTGGTGGTGCTTTACCTATTTAGCACTATATTAAATAGACATCATCATTGTGGAGTATAATATTTGGATGCCTAAGAAGAAGGGTGACTATAGAAACACCCTTTCTCTCCACTTTTTGTAGACCCCATTTAATAAATCATAATGAAATAAATAAATTTTTGTTGAAATGTAATGATATATAATTATTTGTGGGATCTATTTTGTAATTTCTTTTGTCGTGCTGGTTGGAGAAAATTGATGCTTAGTAAATATTATTGTAAAATGAGTAATGTGGATAAAGGGGTCTCATTTAAGCACTTAAACCGAGGTGCTCTGTTGTGGATGGTCTAAAAAATTATTTAAATTAGTGAATATTAATTTTATAAATTTCAATATAAATGAAATAATGAAATATAAATGAGCCATTTTGAAAGAAAAAGAAAACAAATTATATGTCATTTGGAATATAAATGAAATAATAATGTTACGTTTTCTATTATACTCTTTAAAATATTTTAAAGGACAATCTAATATATATTTAAATTGGAATTATTAGTCAAAATAATAAGACAATGGAAAATCTGTGTTGCTAAGTGATTGTTTATTTTGGATATACAAATGTACGTTAATAATTAAATATTAAATTAGTATTGTTCTCCAGCGTTTCAATTTGAGTCTTCTTTGCATTCAGTCTTTAACTCAAATCAAAATAAAAGAAGCTAGTGAGAAACATGTGTTTCTTCATGCAATGTCATTTCGTCAATGTTGGGATGTGTCGAAAAATGTTTAGTTGATCACAAATATTTAGACACCCTATTTAGACGCACACACATTTGATAAAAATTGTAGAAAGAAAAATGAATTGAATAATTAATTGATAAAAATTGTGTCCAAGTACTTATGACTGTAAGAATTCATCAGATGTGTTTGCCATCCTATATATGAAGTTACAAAGCTTGACAATTGAGTGCAAGAAGTGTACGGGAGGCAACAAGCAATTTGTGATTGGGGGGAACCGTTTTTGCAATTGTAAAAACTGTTACGTTGAGTTTGTTATGACGAAACAAATATGATCCTAAGTCCCTCAAAAAAAAAAATGATCCTAAGTTCATCATATCAACAAGTATTCCTCAAAACTTTTCTTATCTTCCAACTTGTATCAAATATTTTATTTTAGATTAATTGAAGTAGTTTTGTTGCTGTCAAAATTAGAAGAGAAGACAATTGTCAATGTGATAAATTGATACAACATAATTGAAGTGTCAACACTATAATTTACATTTTAAATTTAATATATCATTATAAATTAAATACACAACAATTCTTGTAGTGCACTAAGTAGAGCATGTTTTATTGATCCCCCAAACTAAAAACTAACAATGACTAGCTTTTGAAAATGAATATATAAAATAGATAGCTTTTGGTCACTGTAAATATGACGAGTTTGGGTTTTGATCCCTGGTAAAAAAAATAAAAATTGAAATCCATCCCTGCAAAACTTTTTGTTTTTTAAAATAGTTCTGGCCCCACTTTATTGATGATTTGGCACATATATGCCTACGTGGCATTCGCTGACTGTGTAAGTTTGTACATTTGACAGCCACGTGGTAATTATTTTAGTTTAATTATTTAATAAACTTTTTTTAAATATAAAAAATATATTTTTGAAATTAAAATAAAACATTTAAAAATAAAAATAAATTTTAAAAAATACTGAAATTAATTTTTCCAAAATTTTAAAAATAATTAAATTAAATTTTTCAAAAAAAAATAATTTTTATTTTCGAAATTAATTTCCCTTTTTTTTTAGAAATATTTTTTATTTCGAAAAAAAATGAAAAATTCTTTTTTGTCTTTCTAATTTTCGGAAATTTTTTTTTCTGATTTTTTTAGTTCTGAAAATAAATAAATTCTTTTAAATTTTGAAAGCAAAATCTGAAGATAAATTTTCTAATTTTTTTAAAATTTTAGAAAAATGTTATCTAACTTTTTTTTATTTTACAATAATTAATTTCCAGGAAAAAATAGAAAAACCTTTTTAAGTTTGAAAAAAAACTGAATTTTTTTTTTTATTTTGAATTTGTTTTTCTAATTTTCGAAAACTATTTTCTATTTTTTTTTTCGTTTTAATTTTGAAAATTTAGTTCCATATTTTGTTTTTCTTGTAAAAAATAAGTTCCATGCTTTTTTATTTAAAAAAATAAACTTTTTTTTTTTTCAATTTTTTTCTAGTTTTTTTTTTTCAATTTCTTATTTTTATTTCGAAAATATGTTTTTTGTTTTTTAAAATTTGATTTTAAATAATTAAAATGAAATCAATCACACGTGGCTGCCACATGTGCATAATTAAACAGTCAGCAAGTGATACCTATGTAAAAATAAGACACATAAGCAAGAAAGCGGGTCTAAGGACCTTTTTAAAAAACAAAAAATTTTGCAGGGATTGATTTAAAAAAAAAAAAAAAATTTACTAGGAACCAAAACCCAAATTCACTATATTTGCAGAGACCAAAAACATATTTTAGCCAATAAATAAAAATACTTTGCATTTGCATGGTGAGCTTAAGATAAAATAATCCAAGCAGAAACATTAAATCATTATATCTTGGTTCCACAAACCATGCCGAAAGACGAGGACCTGGAAATAAGCAAAGAAAGGAATAGTATGCTTTTGTACATGTTATAATATACAAAACTATATAGTTACCGCAATCCAAATTCAATGCAGCTCAAGTTTAGAATATTTAAGAATGTTCAAGCAAGTAAAGCAATCCAACCATAGAGCTTAATTGATCATGAGGAAAACATGGAAAACACATCACGCAATTATATGATCAAATTATATATAGCTTCCATAGGTTGCATGCAAATTAATTGTCACATTTCTTCAATACCAATTTCTTACAATCTTATCAGTTTCATATTAGTTGTTAATTTGTTTGTCCTTAATGGCCAACGTTAGAGGTACTCCAAGGTATGGAGTAATAAGACCTGTGGCACGCCCTTCTGTTGTTGAAGATATTGTACCTAATTCTGCATGGACAGAGGACTCTGCTGCCCATTATCTTGTAGTGGATCTTCCTGGTATTGCATTAATATCACTAACTTATGAACGTAAAAATAATTATAATATTCATATGAATTTATAAGAATGAACCCTTTAAACCAATGATACACTAATTACTAGACTTATGTAATTACTTGTTTCATGTGAGAATAATCTAAGAAAAAACCAATGAACTATTTACAAGGATTTTTTGTACAATTATCAGTCAAGATTGATGCCATGAAAACGAGAATAACTTGTGAATATTTTTGTCTTCTCTTTCAAATTGTTTCTGTACAGAATTTGTGAAGGAAGATGTGAAGCTTCAGGTTGATAGCAGTGGCCGTATTGTTGTCAAGGGAGAAAGGCAAGCAAGTGAGCAGAAACGTGTTCGTTTTCACCTGAGTTTTCCAGAACCAAATGATTCTGAGATTGATAACATAGCCGGAAAATTCGATGGGGGAATCCTTTACGTGACTCTCCCCAAGCGAATTGTACAAGAGAATAATAAAGAAAGCGACACTGAGAAAGCTGGAATCCATGATGTTAAAAGAGCAGAAGAAATTGATAGCCATACAACCAATGCAGATGATGACAGTAGAGATCATAATCAACATGTTGGTCATGTAGAACGCGAAGATGATCATAATCAACACGTTGGTCGTGTAGAACACGAAGATGATCATAATCAACATGTTCGTCATGTAGAACACGAAGATGATCATAATCAACATGTTGGTCATGAAGAACATGAACATAAACAAATTGAAAATGCACACATGAGAGATTTTTCTGAACAAGTAATGAGGAAGTGGGATCAAGAAACCATGTTAAGAAGTGCATTGGATGTTTTGATGAAAAACAAAGGAATTGTTGCAACAGCTGTTATAGCCTTCTCCTTGGGGATGTATGTATCTAGCAAATTTCAATTTTCAGAAGCACCATAAGTAGTCCTTTGACCTGCATCAATTAATATATATTCACCACTTCAAGTCAAAAGTTCCTTTCAAATGTATCTATAGAACATCAACAAAGTATCATACATATATTCAAACTTTAAATATATATTTTATGTATCTTGTTTGTTTCCAATCTTCACATCTACATCCATAATATGATATAATTTTATGTCATACATCATTTTTCATGTCAGAAGAATTAAGTGATTGTAGAGGAAACTTTATGAGGGCTAATTGGCATATTTTAGTGCCTGCACAATCTTGATCAAGTCAAATGACAACAATATTAGAGACAGAATGGTTCATAATCTTGATCAAGTCAAATGACTACAATATTAGAGACAGAATTCTTGCCACAATTAGCTTCATAATTAATTTGAATATACACTTTCACAGTCCTTGTCAAAATGCATAATATATATAATTTTATCATCAGTTTATGGCAATCTGATGAAAGCAGTCTTAGAGAAGATACAATCACAATAAGGATCTGCTATATTCCTCAAAAAAAGAGAAGAAAATAAACCTCTAAGTTCTCATTGCTTCTATCCAATAATCTTATGTTGGCTTCTATCCTTTGATGAAAAAACCTCAAAAAACAAAACTACAAATCAGATGACATCACCTCTTCTTTTTCAAAACCTCCTTTGCATATGATTCTTTAAACAATATTCTCCACTAAGCTAGAATCCAATACATTGATCCCGATTATGCAGAATCGGAAAGTCACTATGTCAAAATTTACTTTTATCTTATAGGGATCAGATTCCACAAGTAGTTCACCAATTTTAAAAAGAGCATAATCTCACAGGATGCTGATGCTGAAAAGAGAAGCTTCTTCCTGAGCTTAAATTGTTTGTCTGCTTCTTCTGGTTACCTAAACTATTCTCCTTCATATTCATGCTTTTCTTCATGATAAGTTGGTTAATAGTTAAGGACTAACCTCCCCAAAAAATTCTTGACAAGAGCGGCATACGTTGTTACAGTGATTAATCCTTGGTTGAATGTTTTGTGATATACTAAATATTAGACAGGGAAATGAATAACTTCCAAAAACTTTTTCAAATTTACATAAAAAAAAAAAAAAAAATTACACAATAAAATACATCATGTGGCATTCCTTAATACTAAAAAATACAGAGCTTGTAGAACACAATTGGGATATATATATATATATATATATATATATAATGGAATAGTGCCTTAAGGAGCTTCTTGAACACTGATACATAAAATCAATAGACAAGATATAGTTTGCTTGAAATAGGAAAGGAAAGGTGGTTGGAGTTGTGGATGTTGACAAGTGATGCATGGTGAAGAATAAGGAACCAAACGGGTAGGGAAGGAAGGGTAAAGGTGATGCTTTGTCCTAGAACTTTATTCAAAAATGTAGATGCTTTTTTGACAAAAAAAAGGATGGGGCCATAGTTGGGACGCGGAATCATGTGCCTTCCTGCTGAGGATTTTAAGTTTCATTGAAAATCTAAGCCTATTTCTATCAAGGGTTGCATCTTCCATGCCTCTGTTCAAACCATGTCATCAAGAGTAATGGACATGTACATTGCTACAAGTCCTTTTTTATATGGCTTTTGGTACACATACTTTCTAACATCACGGTCTCATGTATACTTCATTTTATTACAAATAATAGTTTGATAGTTGAATTGACGACTATATCACATATAAACTAAAACTTCTGATTTATTAAGTTAATTAAATAAATCAACAGTACAAAAGAGATCTAGAGTGTGACAACAAACCGTGTTAAAAATAAAGTTAATATATGTATGCCACTCTCCTCAACTTGGGTAAGACAAACAAGCGTGTGATACAAAATATTACTAAATCCAGAATTCAATTTTTATAACACAAGCAAGAAAAACTCTTCTTAGACTAATCTTATGATCACATAAAGAAATGCACATGTGCATTCAGGAATCGATATCCTATAAACCTACATATAGAAAATTAAGAATTAAAATGAGAACTTTTTGTCTGTGACTAGGAGATTAGTGAATAGAAAAAAGTGAGATGCTTGCTTGGGCCATTCATTCTAACTAACTTATCAACCATTGAAATAAACAAATAAAAACATTCACAAATTAATCTTAAATATTCTCATATAAATAAAAAAAAAAATTTGAGGTGGTGAATAACCAAACCCGTAGACTAGTGGAGAGGGAATTGAAAAAAGTTCCTTGGCGAGAGAGCATGGAATCCAACCTGCTTACAACAAACCTTCCTTCCTTTCCTAAATATACGGAAATAACATTAAAATAATAATAATAAAAAAACGCAACCCACAACACAAAACCAAAAACGAGTCTTTGTTTCTCATTTCTCGATGAGACTATGAACATGGCAACGACGCCGTTTCAACAAGGACCGCCCCAAACGGTGAGAAGATTGGCGGTGGAAGTTGTTGACGCACGCAACCTTCTTCCCAAAGATGGTCAAGGAAGTTCCAGTCCTTACGTGGTGGCGGACTTCGACGGTCAGAGAAAACGAACCACCACCCGGTTTAAGGAGCTCAACCCGGTTTGGAACGAGTTGCTTGAGTTCATCGTTTCTGACCCGGATAATATGGAGTTTGAAGAGCTTGAAGTTGAGGTTTATAATGATAAGAAATTTGGGAATGGTAGTGGTCGCAAGAATCATTTTCTGGGTAGGGTTAAGCTTTATGGAACACAGTTTTCTGGTAGAGGTGAAGAGGCTCTGGTTTATTATACTTTAGAGAAGAAGAGTGTTTTCAGTTGGATTAGAGGTGAAATCGGTTTGAAGATTTATTACTACGATGAGTTGTTACAGCAAGATGAACAGCAACAACAACAACAGGATCAGCCATCGCAACCGCCGCCGGAGGAAGAACGACACGGTGGTGGCGCAGAGCAAGAGAGGAACAATCACAGTCACAGGCATCCGATGATGGTTGAAGAGGGAAGAGTTTTTCAGGTTGAACAGATGGAGCATTGTGTGCCACTTCCTGACGGTCCTCCTTCACCGCGTGTGGTGGTTATGGAAGAATCACCTTCTCCGGTGGTTCGTGTTCAACAAGATCCACCGTTGCCGGAGATGTACGCTCAACCGGAACCAGAAATGCAGTATCATCATCATCATCCTGAAGTGAGGAAGATGCAAACAATGAGGAATGATAGAGTGAAGATTATGAAGAGACCTAATGGTAACGGTAATGGTGATTATGCGCCGAAAGATATCTCCGGGAAGAAACCTAACGGTGAATCTGAGAGGATTCATCCCTATGATCTAGTTGAGCCAATGCAGTATCTGTTTGTTAGAATCGTGAAAGTTCGCGGGCTTAATCCTCCAACTGAAAGCCCGTTCGTGAAGGTTCGAACCTCTAGTCACTACGTCAGATCAAAGCCCGCGAGTTTTAGGCCCAACGAGCCCAATGACTCACCGGAGTGGAACCAGGTTTTTGCCCTTGGTTACAGCAAAACCGATGCAACCGGTGCTACGTTGGAGATTTCAGTTTGGGATTCACCTACAGAGCAATTTCTCGGTGGTGTTTGCTTTGATCTTTCTGATGTACCTATTCGTGATTCTCCAGATAGTCCTCTTGCTCCACAATGGTACCGTCTCGAAGGTGGCGCAGCAGAACAAAACGCCGTTAGAGTCTCCGGCGACATACAGCTTTCCGTTTGGATCGGAACTCAATCCGACGATGCTTTTCCAGAAGCATGGAGTTCAGATGCACCGTACGTTGCACACACTCGCTCAAAGGTTTATCAATCACCGAAGCTTTGGTATCTGAGAGTAACAGTAATGGAAGCACAAGACCTGAATCTAACACCGAATCTACCACCGTTAACGGCGCCGGAGATAAGAGTGAAGGTTCAGTTAGGGTTTCAATCACAGAGAACAAGAAGAGGCTCAATGAACCACCACAGCATGTCGTTTCACTGGCACGAAGATCTTCTCTTTGTCGCCGGTGAGCCACTAGAAGATTCCATGGTCCTTCTCGTAGAAGATCGCACCACCAAGGAAGCGGCGTTACTCGGCCACGTGGTGATTCCTCTGACGTCAATCGAACAGCGTATAGACGACCGCCACGTGCCAGCCAAATGGTTCCCGTTAGAAGGTGGGTCCTACTGTGGGAGAGTCCACCTACGCCTCTGTTTAGAAGGTGGTTATCACGTGCTTGATGAAGCGGCGCACGTGTGTAGTGATTTTCGTCCCACCGCGAAATCTCTATGGAAACCTCCGGTTGGAATTCTTGAACTTGGAATCTTAGGTGCTCGTGGTCTTCTTCCTATGAAATCCAAGGGTCCAGGAAAAGGGTCCACTGATTCTTACTGTGTGGCCAAGTATGGCAAAAAATGGGTCCGAACCCGAACCGTGACGGATAGCTTCGACCCACGGTGGAACGAACAGTACACATGGCAGGTATATGATCCTTGCACTGTCTTAACCGTAGGTGTATTTGACAACTGGCGTATGTTTGCTGATGTGGCAGAAGAAAAACCAGATTGCCGTATAGGCAAAATTCGTATACGGGTATCCACTCTAGAGAGCAATAAAATCTACACAAGTTCCTATCCATTACTAGTTCTGACTCGAAACGGTTTGAAGAAAATGGGTGAAATCGAGTTAGCGGTTAGGTTTGCATGCCACGGGTTTTTTCCTGATACATGTGCGGTTTATCAACAACCATTGCTTCCAAAAATGCACTACATTCGTCCACTTGGCGTGGCCCAACAGGAGGCTCTCCGCGGGGCAGCCACTAAGATGGTAGCTCAGTGGCTGGCTCGTTCAGAGCCTCCCATGGGGCACGAGGTTGTTCGTTACATGTTGGATGCTGATTCACATGCTTGGAGTATGAGGAAAAGTAAGGCCAATTGGTTTAGAATTGTGGCAGTTTTAGCTTGGGCTGTTGGATTAGCTAAGTGGTTAGATGATATAAGAAGATGGAAAAATCCAGTTACAACGGTTTTGCTTCATATACTTTACTTGGTACTTGTTTGGTATCCTGATTTAATTGTTCCAACCGGGTTTTTATATGTAGTTTTGATTGGGATATGGTATTACCGTTTTAGACCCAAGATACCAGCTGGTATGGATACAAGATTATCACAAGCTGAAGCTGTTGATCCAGATGAATTAGATGAAGAATTTGACACAATGCCTAGCTCCAAACCACCTGATTTGGTTCGTGTTCGTTATGACAGGTTAAGAATGTTGGCTGCAAGGGTGCAAACTGTTTTGGGTGATTTTGCTACACAGGGTGAGAGGGTTCAAGCATTGGTTAGTTGGAGAGATCCAAGAGCTACAAAATTGTTCATTGGAGTGTGTCTTGTTATTGCTGTTATACTCTATTCAGTGCCTCCTAAAATGGTTGCTGTGGCTTTAGGATTCTACTATCTTCGTCATCCAATGTTTAGGAACCCAATGCCTCCGGCTAGTTTGAACTTTTTCAGAAGACTTCCTAGTTTGTCTGATAGATTGATGTAGATTATTCATGATCAAAGATTAGTTTTTATTTTATTGTTACAGCTTTTTTTTTTAAGTGATGACAATTTTTTTAGAAATGAAAACTTAATTTGTTTTACCATAGGGTGAGGAAAGGACAAACACTAGTAGAGTAGTAGTGTAGCTCTTTTCAGTGTTTGAAAAAGCTGTCCTTAATAAAAAAAAAAAATTATTGCAAGGCCAAGGAGTGAAAAGGGTTTGGGAAAGTGGCTAGATGTCATGATTTATTTTTCAAATTGACTGACTGTGTGGCCACTGTAGGAAACTCGAAATAAGAGAAAGGTGGGAGAAATTTTGGGTACCCAACAGAACATGTATGTGAATAACCTTTGATATCTTTCTGACATTTCAAAATTTAAAAATACTTTGCATCAATTGCTACATTATTGTTTGTTTCTGTATGTTGGTATACATTAGCTCTTGACTTTCCTGATTTTTGGATTTATGTAAATGGTTACCTTCACTGTTAGACTTTGTGATAAGTGTACTAACTATGATGGAAGGGGCCAAAGAGATGACTTTATAGGACACAAACGGAATTTTGAATGCTAATTTTAATCCTTAAGGATATGGATGCAAGTAAGATGTGTGGTTCTTCAAATCTGTCATTGCAATTTGCAAATGAGGAAGGGGGCAGAGACCATTGCAAAACTATATGCATGCAAAATATTTTGATTGCTTAGGTGTATACAATCTGAGCACTTTTCCTTTTTTGTGAACATATGACACATGAAGGAAATTAAAAATGGGAATGACCAGATGACAACTGCACTCCATCACAAAAAAAATTCGACACAATCTTTTGAAAATAATCAAAATATTGACTCCAACCAACTAATGCAGGTTGCGACTTAACGACTTAATTTACTTTTGGATGCCAAAATTTCAACAAAGTCTAACTCTTACTATGCAATTGCTGTGTCATTAACTTTTCACACAATTTTGTAAACAAGCCTTTTAGATACGCAAATTCTAACCAGCACCACCTTGGAGGAGGATTGAACTATTAGATTCATCAATATCTGGACTAGTATTTTTTACTTACGAATAAACGTCACATTTTTCTTGGCCTCTCCCTAAAATGTAACATTTTCATTTTTGACATGATTAGCAAAAATATATATTGTATGCTTGATTAACAATGTCACCTTCACTATTTACTTATTGGATTTGGATCTTCTCATTCTCTCCCTTCATGTTAGGTGAGAAATTTTACTCAATTTTGATTGTATATAAGGTTCATCAATATTGATGTGTCTATGTCTCTCCTAACACGAGCGATGAAACAAAAGAAAAAAATGAGATGATCCAAATACATACTATTTTACTATTTTGGCCATCTCAACCAAACATGACATGTTATTTAAACATATTGAATTTTTTATTCGTTTTTCTTTTATTAGATATACACTTCTTTTATAGATAAGGATGTACACTAAAAGGCGAAAATACAACTACACAATTATTCATATCAATGTCATTATTTCAAGTATTATTGACATGTTCTACAATTATGCACGACATACTTTCATAATACACCGAAAGACGAAATACAACTATTCTAGTTGTAGTTTTTAAGCATCAATCGTTATGATTAAAGACAAACATTTTTATTAACATGAACAATGTAATTTTTTTTAATGATATATACAAATTAAATTATTTTCCATTTTCTCGAATATCTTTGTGATATTAAAAATTTACTTGGCTAAGAATCAAATATACCGTGAGAAAACTAAGCACATAGATGTTTGTGAGGGAAGTGATTGCAAAAGGAAGGAAATTCTAGAAAATGTTAGAACAGATGACAACTCTGCTGATGTATTAACCAAGTCATTAACCCAAGCTTGAGTTCAAACATTGTTTGAAGATTTTACATGTTCTATAGGACAAACCTCTAATAATTGGAATCAGCTTAACCCTGAAGCAATAGTTATTTCATAACAAATATGACAACATGTTTATTTAATGTACTAACGTTAATTTACAAGGAGCGTCAGTGTAAGGTAGAATACAAGCAGGTTCAGACACAGACAATGTTTGTCTAATGCTACCTTAAATTTCACTCTTTGTTTATTTCACTAGTCACCACCTTGAGATGTCATTTTTAGTGTACCAAACAATAGCTACAGTTGATATTTGGAAATTTCATTTTATGCATGGTACCACCAAATCAGTTGAACCATTTTGTACAATAGGAAACTTCCCTTTGCCCTCCCTTTCGCTCCCAATAAATTATCATGTCAACAAATCACAAAAAGGTGAAACTCAAACAACAATTTTGATTTCTTAGCATTCATTTTAGCAAAATGAGCAAGAGTCCTGGTGTATATTCTAATCTTGGTGATAATGCCAAAGGTTTTATCAAATTCCTTTCCATTTTAATCTTTAGAAGAGTGTATTATCTATAAGCTTCTTTACTAGTATTATACTGAAATAATTGTTTATTTTTTATTAGATGTTCTTTACAAGGACTATGTTAATCAATCACCTATTCACTTTCACTACCAATTCATGGATTGGAATGCAGGCTTCTCTTGTAAAGGTATTGTGAACATCAACTTAGCTTATGTTTGGAACTGTGGTGATCGGTGAAAACTGTTTTAGATTGCAAGAATGAGATGGCTACCGCGGATCCAAACATAGGCTTAATCCTTTACTTTTATTTTTCTACATATGGTTGAAACTATTTTTTTTTTCTTTTTTAGCCAAATGTTATTCTGTTGGAAGTATGGATAACAAATGAATGAGCAAACTGATATTTTGCTCATTGATTTCTTACTGAATGATTCAATGATTTAGTCCTCAAATTTTTCAAACTTTCTCCCATCATTCCTTTTTCTATCTTTTAGTCAAGTTTGAATCATTTAAATACTAAATCATATCAATTATTTAAATCAAGGGTGGAATTGAACGTAAATTACAATGAAGATTACTCCATAACAAAATACCATTCAATGACTTCACATACATGCAGAGTTTTCAGAAACTATCAAAAAAATTTCATCTTTTTTCAATCTTCATTTCATATGATTGGCATCTAAATTTGCACTTAGGAAACAAGTGAGTATCTCATAGAATCATAGTTTATGTATGCCATATCCGTTTAGAAATATGTATAGAAACAGTTTAGCCGTCAAAGGTCTCCACAAACAAATGAGAGCCATGTTAATTTATTAGAACCCTGAATGAAATGGCATTACCTGCAGCATGTCTGACTGTAGTGCTTTTGCTGCTGTATCCATTACAGTTCAAGAAATTCTACCTGGATTCAGAACTGTTTTCAAATGTACCGTACCAGACTCCGGGAAGGTACCATTACTTTGTACTTACTTATATACTATGTAAAGTATCATCTTTAATAGTTTTAGTGTTTTTTTGTTCATTGCATCTGAGTATTTCCTGAAATCACAATGAATTCATAGGTGGAACTACAGTACTTGAATAGATTCACTGGGATTACTGGATGCATTGGATTATTAGGAAACGAAGAAGGAGCATATGACCCTGTTGTAAAATTATCAGGCCTTTTAGGAACAAGCATTCTGTCCCTGGGAGCCAATGTTGCCTTGCACATACCAACAAGATCAATAACCAAGTTGACTGCTGGCTTCGGCTTAAACACTGCCTTCCTTGAAGCTTCATTGACCTTGTAAGATATATCCATCAAAAACTACTGGTGATCTATAAACTAACTTTAGGATGTAATTAATCGTTACTGCTTAGTGTTCTGCTACTGTTTCTTTTGTCGAGCTTGAAATAAATATTTCAAATTATGCAGGCATGACAGCTTTGACACTCTAAAAGCGACCATTTATCACGAAGTGAACCCCCTAACCCAGACTGCCATTGCAACACAGGTGAAGCATAGCTTGTCACTCAAGGAAACTGGTGTCACCATTGGTGCTCAGCATGCATTTTTTCCAGAAACATTGCTAAAGGCTCGGTTTGACAGTTCTGGCAAAGTAGGTGCTCTCATTCAACAAGGATTTTGGCAGAGATTTTTTGTGACTATGGCCAGCGAAATAGATTTTGGGGCCACAGATGATAAGATTCCGAAGGTTGGAGTCTCCATGGCTCTAAGACCCTAATCTATGCCCAGGAGATAAGCTTTCGTGTTAAACTGAGAAGTTGCTGGATGAGGAGACTTTCAAACAATGACACAAATTGGATATAGATTCTTCAATATCCAACGACAGTACTAATATTAGATATCTATTTATCACTTCTACTTTCTGAAGTTTAAAATCATTCAAGCTTATTCGTATACAAAATTAGTCTCTGAAAATAGCTCTAGACTTGTTTACTTCCATTTTCGACAATGTTTAGGATTATTCCTAAAGGGGAGAGAAGATTTCTACAATTAAAAAGAACCCTGAAATGCAAGCAAACCTTCAGATTCTGAGGGACAAAATTGTGTACTCTCCTCTCGATATTTTTATTTGCTTAGCAAGCATTTTTCTTTTGTGCAAAAATGTGAGGTACAAAACCATATAACATACTGAAGCAGGGTTACACTACTAAACTCACAAACCTAACCCATCAGAGAACAAGTGAGTATTCAAACACTACAGTTGAAGTGTTATGTTCACTCTTGTATCTCCAAACTTCACCTTATTGTGGTCAATAGCTGTTGCTTTAAGATATAGGAATTTCAAAGAAAAAATATCTCAGTATGAGACAGTGATAGAAGTATAAAAAGAACCCTGAAATGCAAGCAAACCTTCAGCAGCCAACCATTTTCTTTGTGAAAAAACGTGAGGTAGAAAACAATACTACCATAGTACTTAATTTAAGCACTCTCAAACAGTGCATAAAAAAAAATTCTTGAATGCAACTTTAATAACGTAAACATATTGAAGCATAACAATCAAAAGTATTAAAAATCCTATTTAAAAAAAAAATTAAAATTAAAATATCCGCACACTCTCGTATAAATCGGATACGACGCTGGAGGAGTAGAAGCTACTGATGAGAACCCTGGAGAAGTCCATCACAAATTTGGCTAGCTACATCACGAACAGCACCAGGTCCATGTGGAATGAACACAGCAGAAGACTTGGAGGCAGCACCAATTTCTTTCATAGTGTCAAAGTATTGAGTGACAAGGACCATATCCATGACATCTTTTGCACTTGGCCCTGGTACATTCTCTGAAAATCCAATCACACTGTCTCTCAAACCATCTACAATGGCTTGACGTTGACGAGCAATACCCATCCCAGAGAGATATTTAGACTCAGCCTCACCCTCGGCTCGCTTTATTTGCAAGATTTTCTCTGCTTCAGCCTTCTCATTAGCTGCGATCCTCATTCTTGCAGCTAATCATAGACAGGAAACGGTAAATGAAAATATGGTAATCCAAGAGCAAAGGAGATATTTGGCACATAGCACTAGGTAATGAAACATGATAAACTATAAATAAGTATTTGACACAGAAGTTATGATTCATTCAATATCTATACATAAGTCATAGAATAAAAAGTTGAGTTGATATAATGAAAGATAATGTGATCCATATCATAGCATGACCAACTATTGGACCTCAAAGAAGCAAAACAAACGAGTTAATTCCAAAATAAATTTTGCAACAAAATTAGACTTAGGATCAGATGCTTAATAACAAGAGCTTGTATATTACAAGCATCCCTACATAGTTTTTCGATACATGTAAGACGTACCGTAAGGAAAAAGGTAGGCTTTCTTAAACACTTATTGACCTCTTTTGGAGAATAATTCATGTAAATTATGAACAGAAACTGAGCATACCAAGTTTAACTCATATAAATATAATAGCTATATATGTTGTGGGGACATCTCATGGTTTTAAAAAAACTTACCAGCATTGATTTCATTCATGGCCGTCTTCACATGCTGATCTGGCTCTATATCAGTAATCAGTGTTTGAACAATTTCATATCCATAAGCGGACATAGCCTGTTGCGACGATTCAAAGTTATATAAATCCTCAGTTCACCTTATCAGGAAATAGTAAATACTAATTGTAAAACAAAAAAGAACCTTCTCACGTTCTTCTTCCACAGCTTTTGCGATTTCATTTTTCTGCTCAAAAGTATCATCCAAGTTGAGTTTTGGAACACTGGCCCTAATTACTGCAATGAGAACATAAATTTCACCTTAGCTGATTATTTTTATAAGCTTTCACCTTAGTTGATACATATTTTTAAACAGGTAATTGCATGTTTATTGCTAAGCAGGGTTACGCTTTATACCATCAAAAACATAAGCTTGAATCTGGCCCCTTGTGTTGCTAAGTTTGTAAAATGCATCGTTTGCCTTGTTTGCCAAGGCACGGTATTGAATAGAAGCAACAACATTGACAAAGACATTATCCTGCAAGCAAATAAATATTAAACAAATCAACATTTATTCCATGGAAAAATTTTAGAACAATGCACGGAGTATCATAGAGTACTGAAAGTGGCGAATGCTAGAGAAAGAGATAACCATAGTTAAGAAAATATATAGGAATCAAAATAACATAGCACCAGGATGATACCTAATAAAAATTATCCTGGCCAAAGAGAAAGTATATCCATGTGATTGATAAGCATGGAATGGCATGAAGATTTGGTATAATTGAAGTTTTAGAAAGTAACAAACCAGCCTTTGTCTTGGTCTCACATTTGATATCCAATTGTTGAACCCGAAGAGAGAGATGACCGGCAATTCGTTTTCCAAGGAACCATGGCATGCAATGGCATCCCGGATGAAGCACCTTTTCAAATTTCCCAAAACCTTCTTTCATAGCCACTTGAGATTGATCAACTTGCACGCAACACACAATATTCCCCATTTTCTTTTCACTGCTGCAAAGTATATGAATTATATCAGGCAAAATCGGAATGCAAGGGACTTAAACGATTTCTACCAAACATTTATATACAAGCCACGTATAGATATAGAACTAGAAGCCTTCATGGAATCGTGGTTTCTCAGAAACAATCCAATTGTAAAACTAAGAGTAAAAATATATCTCAACCCTCACAAAATAGTCCTCTACATGAGACAGATCAATTTTCCATACCAATACAAATCTTGGAAATCTCTACTATATGATTATTTATCATGTTTTTTAATTTTGAAAAAATTTCAACTTAGACCTCGCCTCAAAAATCCTCCAAACAAACAGACCTTATAATCATCCCAAGGTATTAGTACCTAAAACTAAACACAGGATTTGAACAGAAAAGGTGCATGGGTTGGAAGAGTTGTTTCTTCCAAGTTAACTTGACGTATAAGCTAAGTAGCTCAACAGTGATAAGAATACAAAAAGACATGGTATTCATGATATTCCATTGACATAGATATATATATATACTATTATATATTTAGGCTTAATACATGCTTTTGGTCCCTTAACTTATTTTCGGATTTCATTTTGGTTCCATAACTATAAAATGTCTCAATTTAGTCCCTTATGTCTTTTGTTATTACCTCTTTTGGTCCTATTCGTTACATTTTAATTGTTTGATCTATTTTTCAAATAGAAATCGTTGGATCATGTAAGTTTATTGTAGCTTACGGTGAATGATTAACACCTGATTTTTTTTAAGCCAAAAATATATAAAAAATTCATATTTTATAGAAAAAAATATTCCAGATTTTTTTTCAAAATTTTTATAAAATCATTTTCAAAATGAAAAAAATTGAAAAAATTTATTTTTTTACGAAATGTTTAAAGGTCAGATTTTTTTTTCCGAAAATATATACCAAAAAAATTACAAAATCATAGCAATACATACATTTTTGAAGAACAAAACAAAGCATACATAATCTTCTCAATTTTACGTGTTTAATTGTCTGCAAATAAAAAATCAATTTAATTTTAATATTTTTAAAAAAACCAAAATAATCATAAAACCAAAAAGTCAAAAAAGTGACCGATAATTTTGATTTCCCAATTTGTTTGCCAATAAAAAAGGGTCTTGTCAGGGCACTCTTTAAACATACTAAAATAAGTAATTATCTTTTAAAAAAGTTAAATATTTCGATTTTCAATGTAATAATTACATATATTTTCATAAATACTTTGCCACTTATGGTCCTTAAAAGAGTGTCCCGAGGACACTCGTTAACATTTCCCATAATAAAAATCCAAAAAATCGCAAAAAGTGACCGAAAAGTTTGTTTACAAATATAAAAAAAAAAAAAAAACCAAAACTAAAACAATAATACATAAAAATGAGGGAGGAGTTTCTTACCAATTTGTTTGCAAAGAAAAAACTAATTTGTCATTTGCTAATAATAATATATGAAAGTCAATTAACAGTCACCAAAATTCTTTAATTAACCTATTAAACTCATAAATTTCTTAATTTTGTAGTTTAATGGCCAATTACATTTAAATCATTATTAAATATTAACGTTGAGAAGTACACTCTATTTTCGTCTGTCTTATTTTTGTGCTAATACGTATAAATTACGAACAATAAATTTTATCAAATTTTGACACCAACGATATAACAAATATAATATAAATTATTATTTTTTTCAAATGATATCAATAATATAACATTCTTACAAACAAATTTGTTTAAGGGTATAATTGAAAGTGTATTCCATTCATATACAGTATAGATAGATATTTTGCACTTTCACATTATATCAAAGCAAGATTCAAGAAAGAACAAAAACAAGTGCAAAAAGACCACGTGACAAAAAGATCACTTTAACGTGACATTACATGGCAGACCACATGACAATGCAACGTAGAAGGTCAACGACCACGTCATGTTGACTTTTTTGGTTGTGCTTTGAATTCGAATCTTAGAATTTGCATATATTATGCATTGTTCTTACCAACTGAGTTAAGTTCATAGGGTCCCACGTCATGTTGACTAATAGAGGGACAAATTGACCAACATTTAACAAATTTAAGGGGCTTTTGCCTTTTCTCAAATTTGAGGGAAGTATTTGCAAAAATTTACAATTTGGATGGGTGGGATTGCCTATTTACTCCCAATTATTGATAAGGTAAACAATCATTTTAATTCTTCAATGTGATACGAGCTATGACTATAGTTCCTAAATGCAAATATGTCTTTTGTTAGTCAATTTGATCCTCAAATATGTCATTAGTTAGTTTAATGCTCGAATACATTTTTCATTGATTAATTTAATCCATAAATTCATAGACATAAGATACACTAGGGATGTTTTTAAGTTCAATACATTCCGGGACTATATACGTTTCACACGTATAGGGACCAAAGTTGATTGTGATTACATAATATAAAATATACAAAAGTGTTTAAAATTCTAGTAAAAAAATATTCGTATTATATAATCCATGAATTTCAAGAAAATAGAATCCAGATTACGTAATTTAAAGGATATTTTTGTAATATATAGAGCGGAAAAATTAATAGTCTAAGCATTTTAGTATAAATTTGGACGACTTACATTTGTTTATTTTATTCGATTCGATCAAACAAAAAAACATGATAACATTTTGTGATAATCGTTCAAAGACAAGGAGACGTCTACGACAACACTCTCAAAACGTCACCGTTTTTACTCAATCGGTGTCGGAAATCACCGCCGACATGCCGGAAGAAATCATCGTTGAGATACTCCTTCGACTTCCGGTGAGATCCCTCCTTCAATTCAGGTGCGTTTGCAAACTCTGGAAAACGTTAATCTCAGATCCCCAATTCGCAAAGAAACACGTTTCGATCTCAACCGCTTATCCACAATTGGTCTCTGTCTTTGTCAGTATTGCAAAGTGCAATCTCGTATCTTATCCTTTAAAACCACTGTTGGATAACCCATCAGCCCACCGTGTTGAACCCGCTGACTTTGAAATGATACACACCACATCAATGACAATCATAGGTTCATGCAATGGGTTGCTTTGTTTGAGTGATTTCTATCAATTTACTTTGTGGAATCCTTCTATCAAATTGAAATCCAAACCATCTCCAACCATTATTGCTTTTGATAGTTTTGATAGTAAGAGGTTCCTATATCGTGGCTTTGGCTATGATCAAGTTAACGACAGGTACAAGGTCCTAGCAGTTGTGCAAAATTGCTATAATTTGGATGAAACTAAGACCTTAATTTATACATTTGGGGGAAAAGATTGGACAACTATTCAAAAGTTCCCATGTGATCCGTCGCGGTGTGATCTTGGTCGGTTAGGGGTTGGGAAATTTGTGAGCGGCAATTTAAATTGGATAGTTAGTAAAAAGGTGATAGTTTTCTTTGATATTGAGAAGGAAACGTATGGGGAGATGTCGCTGCCTCAAGATTATGGTGACAAGAATACTGTGTTGTACGTTTCAAGTAACCGTATTTACGTATCTTTCGATCACTCTAACAAAACTCATTGGGTTGTGTGGATGATGAAAGAGTATGGAGTTGTTGAGTCATGGACTAAACTGATGATCATCCCACAGGATAAGTTAACATCACCTGGTCCTTATTGTTTATCCGATGCCTTGTTCATTTCGGAACACGGAGTTCTCTTGATGAGACCTCAGCATTCTAAACTCAGCGTATATAACTTGAATAATGATGGTGGCTTAGATTATTGTACTACAATTTCTGGTCAATTTGCACGTTATCTACATATTTACAACGAGAGTCTGGTATCACCACACTGGTAATTCATATATTCTATTGTTATCTTTTAGTTTTATATTAATGTTTGTAGTGTGTCCTTCTTTCTTTTTAATCTATTCAAAGGAAAGAATGTTCAGTTGTAGTAATACTTGTATCATATTGGTTCTGCTTTTACTTTACATGAACAAACAAACAATAGACTTACAAATCTATTTTGCATTGCAGTAGTTTCTTTGTCTCTGTATGTTTTAACAGTTTATGCATGCATTTCGTTACAATTTCAAATTATCTACATCTCAATCAATTTAATAGAAAAACTAAGTCTTTCTTCAACAATACGGCTAAGTTAATAATGAGATGCTAGGTGGTAGATTTGCTTTGATTCTGCAACTGAAGAACGACTTAGATGGTTTAATAGACTGGTGCATAATTACTTGCTTGAGGTAGGGTGTGGACATTTGGTACTAAAGGACCAAGAAATGATAGTTAGGGGTTGTTGTAATATCTTGGAAGTGGATCTCATATTGTGCTAAGGTGCTGGTTTTTGTAGATTTAGTATTGAGTAGAGAAGTTAACAAGCTCCAACCACAGACCAAACTTGGCTCCAGCCACATAACTCATTTTTGTTGCTGTCACAATTATTAGTAGCTCATCTTCTGTACTGCATGTGCTCAAGTGCAACTTTTTTTTCTATTATGAATAATAAGATCTGGCTTCTTGAAAAAGATTACTCAATCAATTGCAAGTTGGTTTGAAATTATAAATAATAACGTTCATTTTCAATAGAGAATCAACACGAGATTAAAATAAGCATTGAGGAGATGAGAATGTTGTGTTGGATATGCGGTAATACTAGACAAGATAGTATTAGAAGTGACAACATTAGAGAGAGTTGGGGTAGTGCCTATCTAGCAAATATGGTGAGAACTCGGCTTAGGTGGTCTGAGCATATAGAGAAAAGACATGTATATTCTCTAGGAAGGAGAGTAGATCAGATGTATAGTAGTTAAATCACTAGAGGCAGAAGAAGACCTCGAAAAACTATATTAGAAACTATCAAGAAAAATCTAGAGATTAACGAGTTGGGTAAAATATGATATATGATAGAACATTATGGTGTCGTTTTATCTATGTACCGATCCCACTTAGTGATAAGATAATGTTTTGGTGATGTTTGTTCATTTTGTATTTTTTTTTTTATATTTAAATTTATTTTTATGTACAAATTTGCATCATATTTTCATGTTTTATTTTAAACTTTCATATTTAAATTTCATCTTTGATTTTGGACAGCTACTTTTTGTTTTGTGTAGGCTAAAACACAGTCAAAAGAAAAACAAAAGAAAAAGGAAGCAAAAACTAGGATCCGAAAGCCCAAAGCTTGTAAGGTAAGAACTAGAGAGATGGCCCAAAGCTTGTTTTGTAAAAGTTTATTGAGCTGTGTATACCGTGGTGCTGAAGGTGTATCTTTAATCTTTCTTTATTTTTGAAAATATATGTTGGTGTCCATTTCTAATTGCAATTTATACTATTAATGACAATGATTGCATTATGGTTTGCCCTTATTGATTTTTGTAACCCCAATGTAGACCTTTTTATGATTTATTAACATGCAGCTACGATGAACTTCTGAAAATTATTGTTGTGTTGATAGTTTTGTAGTTCCACGTGGTTATTAGAATTAAATCATGAATTTTACCGTTCTAGAAGTCATCTGCAAATCATGTGTCGGGAGTTCATTAGTTTGTCAAGTGTAGCACAATATATAGTTTTTAACGTATTATTATCATCCGTTTTAGTTTGAGCAGGCTGCAATTGCTAATAACACCTGCTATGATGAGATTCTTGATGTTCATAGCTTAGTAGCATCTAGAGGCAGGTGCGGCAAAACGGGTCCGATCAGTCGGGCTGACCTGTTTAGCCCGCTTTTTTTGTCGAGTTGTGCTGAACTTGTCCCCTCTTGTTGGCATGTCTCGTTTAGTGCCCTGAAAAAACAGGGCGGGGTCAGCCGGCCCACCAACTTGTGTCGTGTCTTTCCTTCAAATTTTGATGTGGGATTGAGATTTTTTTTTTGTTTTTTTTGCCTATTTTTGTTAACATTAACTTGCCGAGAGATTTAGAAGCTTAAAATATAGGTTATTTGGGTTAAGTGAAGGCATAAGATTAGTTTAATATATCAAGCATCTTTGCTTCTTTTCCGTTTTTTTTTGTTGACCTTTTATTTGTATTAGCATTTTTTTATTTCAAAGATTTATTGATTTATTATCCCTCTATAATGTGGCATTACATGTCAGACCACGTGATAATGCAACGTAGAAGGTCAACGACCACGTCATGTTGACTAATAGAGAGGACAAATTGACCAACATTTAACATTTTTAAGGGGTTTTTGTCTTTTCTCAAATTTGAGGGGAGTATTTGCAAGAATTTACAATTTGGGTGGGTGGGGTTGCCTATTTACTCCCAATTATTGATACGGTAAACAATCATTTTAATTCTTCAATGTGCTACGAGCTATGATTATAGTTCCTAAATGCAAATGTATCTTTTGTTAGTCAATTTGCTCCTCAAATATGTCTTTAATTAGTTTAATCCTCGAATACGTTTTTCATTGGTCAATTTAGTCCATAAATTTATAGACACGCTAGGGGGGTGTTTTTAAGTTCAATACATTCTGGGACTATAGACGTTTCACACCAATACGTTTTTCTCACATAATCTTTAAACTAACTTGATAGTTCAATCGTTACTGCTTAGTGTTCTGCTCCTGTTTGTACATTCACTCATGCTAAGGTTTGGTGTTATGCAGGCATTCATGCTAGCTCTTACTCTCTAAAAGTGACATTTTATCATGCAGTGAACTCCTTAACCAAGACTGTCATTGCAACACAGTTGAAACATAGCTTGTCACTCAAAGAAACTGCTGTCACCACTGTGTGACAGAATACCTTCTAGATCAATTTTAATTATGCTATTTTCTGTAAATCTTTAAGCCCTTCTATTCCCTTCTAAGGATATTGTCGACAATAGTTGGTTAACAAATTTCTTAGATTGTGGCATTGATTGGGAAATTCGTTGTAACCAAATTGCTTACTTATAGCCTTCAAGGAAAATGGAATATGCAGACAATTCACACTATTCAATTTATCCTTACAAATTCTCTTCTTAGTTTCTTTCTTCTCTTTCTCGAGTTGCATTCTAACATACATTGTTAAAGGCTCGATTTGACAATTCCGGCAAGGCAGGTGCTCTCATTCCACAAAGGGTTTTGAGACTTTTAAACAATGACACAAATTGGATATAACTTCTTCAATATCCAACAACATTACTAGTATTAGATATTAATCACTTCTACGTGTTTAAGACTTATTTTCTTTTCTTAGATTTATTTACTAGCAGTTTGATGCTACTTCTTTTCTTAGGTTTCTTTTTTTCAATTAAAAAGAACCCTGACTCCGAGGGGCAAAATTGTAATGCAGCCTCATCTCGATATTTTTATTTTACATTTATTTATTGGAGACCGAAACAAGCGTTTGACCAAAAATGTGGGTAGAAAACCATAGTCCTTAACTTTCACGATGTAAAAAGTTATAAAAAAAAAAAAAAAAAAGTCTAGTTATGCATTAAACGGTATATAAAAAGTCATTTGAATTCAACTTTCACAATGTAGAAAACATGTATATACAAGGATAATTGAAAGTCTAGTTATGCATCAATTTATAATGTAGAAAACTCATATCTATCTATATTAAGAGTTGCAAACTGGAAGTATAAAACAAGAGTAATTCCTTTAAATCATCCTCCAAAGAATTTATCATCAATAAATCCATTTAAAACACACAACATTTACCAAATTTTTAAATTTGGCGTCACCATTTTCCTCGAGAGAAAATGTGACAATTGTTTCAAATCATTGAAGGATTAACTTAATGACAAATTTTATTTTTTGCAAGACTGATATACCAATGCCAAAATATTTGGAGGATCAATTTACCAGTTTACTCTTGTACTAAATAATATAACATATTGAAGCGTTACAACCACAAGCACTATAAAATCACCACACTCCCACATAAATCAGATACGAAACAGGAGGAGTAAAAGTTACTGATGAGATAGAGAACCCTGGAGAAGTCCATCACGAATTTGACTAGCTACATCACGAACAGCGCCAGGTCCGTGTGGAATGAACACAGCAGAAGACTTGGAGGCAGCCCCAATTTCTTTCATAGTGTCAAAGTATTGAGTGACAAGGACCATATCCATGACATCTTTTGCAGTCGTCCCTGGTACATTAACTGAAAATCCAATCACACTGTCTCTCAAACCATCCACAATGGCTTGACGCTGGCGAGCAATACCCAACCCAGAGAGATATTTAGACTCAGCCTCACCCTCGGCTCGCTTAATTTGCAAGATTTTCTCTGCTTCAGCCTTCTCTTTAGCTGCCAACCTCATTCTTGCAGCTGATCACAAGACAGAAAACAGTATAAGAAAATATGGCAATTTGCGAATAAAGGAGTTATTTGGCATATTCCAAACCACAAATTAATCATTTGAGACAAAAGTTATACTTCATACATTATCTAGTTAAAACATAAGTCAAACAAGGTTGAGCTGATATAATGAAGATAATATGATCCATATCATAGCATGAATGTCTATTGGACCCCAAAGAAGCAAAACAAACCAAAGGGAATGCCTAAATAATTTTTGTAATTAATAAAAATAGATTTACGATCAAATACTTAATAATAAGAGCTTGTATATTAAAAGCATCCTCGCATAGTTTTCAATACATTATACATGCATGACGAACCGTGAGGAAAAGGGTATGCATTCTGAAACACTTTTTTTTACAAGACATTCTTAAAAACTGAACATATAAGTTTAATTCACATAACAAACAATTTTGTGGGTACATCTCAGTCTTCAAAAAAATACCTGCATTGATTTCATTCATAGCCCGCTTCACATGGACATCTGGCTCTATATCAGTAATCAGTGTTTGAACAATTTCATATCCATAAGCTGACATAGCCTGTTGAGATGATTCAAAGTTACATAAATCCACAGTTCACCATATCAATAAATAATATCGTAACAAAAAAGAACCTTCTCAAGTTCTTCTTCCACAGCTTTTGCAATTTCATTTTTCTGCTCAAAAGTATCATCCAAGTTGAGTTTTGGAACACTTGCCCTAATTACTGCAGTGAGAATATAAATTTTACTTTAGTAGATAATTTTCATATTTTTAAACCACTTATTGCATGTGTATGTACTGCTAAGCAGGGTTATGGTTTATAGTTTATACCATCAAAAACATAAGCTTGAATTTGGTTTCTTGTGTTGCTAAGTTTGTAAAATGCATCATTAGCCTTGTCTGCCAAGGCACGGTATTGAATAGAAGCAACAACATTGACAAAGACATTATCCTGCAAGAAAACATTAAAATCAATCAACACCGATTCAATGGAAAAAATATGAGGCAAATGCACAAAGTGTCTTGTTATGCATACATATGAAGTAGTGAAAGTGGCCTGATACTAGTTAAAGAGATAACCATATTTAAGAAAACACAAAGAAATCAAATTAACATAGTACCAGGATGACAACTAAAAACAAATCCTAGCCAAAAAGAAAGTATTTATGTTATTGATAAGCATGGAATGACATGAAGATTTGGTTTAATTGATGTTTGAGACAGTAACAAACCTTTGTCTTTGTCTCACACTTGATATCCAATTGTTGTACCCGAAGAGAGAGATGACCAGCAATTCGTTTTCCAAGGAACCATGGCATGCAATGGCATCCCGGCTGAAGCACCTTTTCAAATTTTCCAAAACCTTCTTTCATAGCCACTTGAGATTGATCAACTTGCACACAACACACAAGATTCCCCATTTTCTTTTCACTGCAATGCTTGAAAATATATCAGCACATCATCAATACAGAATACAAATTATGAGGATGAGAATTGTATCATGCAAGAATTTCAAATCATTCCGAATAAACACTTCTAAAGCAGCCACATATAGACATTAGACAGAAGACTTCATGCAATCCTAGTAACCTCCAACTCTCGAACACATAGCAATGGTAAAACAAACAGTACAAATATATCGAAACATATCACGGCATAGTCCTCAACAAGAGAGAAATCAAATTTTTCATGCCAATAAAAATCTCAGAAACCTCTGCTATAGATTTTCTTGTTTAACTTTGTACATTTACGCATTAAGTCTGTTAAACTAGAAGCCAATCAATGAAGGAAATGCACGATGCAACAAAAATAGAGTTGGAGAGTTGAAATACTGAAAAAGATTATCAAAAACAATATTCTTCATGGCAGAATTTGATGTAAAGAAAACACTAGCTAAGAGGGACAATCGTAAAACAATTGGACTCGACAATCAAACATACCTAACATATTGTGTTACCAGCAGAAAACATTTGCAACATAACTGATTTGAAAGAAACAAAAGGCCACAGTTTCATCAAGTAAATAAATTTGTAAATCAAAAGCATTATCAGAAATTTTTTCTCAAATCACAAAATTCACAGCATAAAAGATTATCGAACAATCTAAATGATACAATACTGAACATATCTTATAGCACTTAACCAGTAATACAAAGTGTGTGTTTGGAAAATCAGAAAACTCTTAAACTCATGCGTCCCGGCGTATTATTACCTCAGTTTTAGTGAAGCTACAAAGTGTATATTTAAGAAGGACGTGCGTTGAAGTTAGTATTATCGTGAAAACAAACCGGCTATATATTGATTCACAAAAGCAATTATTATTATTATTTGAATGATACAAGAAAATACAGGGAAAATCATGAGAATTGTCACCTCAAAGTAAAGCTGACTTGGAAGAGTTCTTCCACAGTTAGCTTAAATTATAAGCTAAGTAATTCACCAATGCTGCTAAAAGTAGAAAAAGACATTGTATTCTTGATATTAATCGCCACTATTAATTATTTTAATCTTATATTCCATTGACATAATTTATACAATTATAAAGTTATGGATAAAATTAGAAGCTACAGATTCTCTTTGATTAATTCATCAGCCGGACAGTGGAAAATGTAATATATACAAAGTCTAAGCATAAGAAAATATTTAAAATAAAATAAAATAAAATAAGGCAAATTGACAAACAGCTATTGCATTTCGTGGAAAATCAGAAGATTCATTTGCAAAGAAGAAAAAAAGAAAACATACGTTGTTTTAAGGGAAGAATGAAGAAGTACTTACACGTTCGTTGTTTGGTTTGGCTGTCTCTCTGCAAAACAACAAAAGAATTGTGTGTGTGTGTGTGTGTAAGGTCGGTTCACAAGGGAAGCTGTGGGTGGGCCAATAATAAGCGACTTGAAAAACAACAACCTCGGTGATTAATTTGTCGTTTTGTCAAAAAAAAAACATGGATTACATTGGATAAGACTTGTGGCTTACCCCCTCAAGAAATGGAATGAAATTGATTAATAACTTACTCACACCGGTCCTTAAAACCCATGTTAGGGGTGATAATCATCAGATGAGAATTGTTGTTTTCTGGTTTAGCACAGATGAGTAATTTACCTAAATGTCCTTCGACAGTTAACTGCCGAAGTTTTAGTAAACCGGCGGCAGTTAACTACCGAGGATTTCCTCGGCAGTTAACTGCCGATGTGAACTGAACATAACGAAGCAGAAACTCAGTTTTCTGAGTATTGCTTCATTGTTCAAAAAAAATTCAAACCAACCAACTTCTCCAATTTCGAATTTTCAGCAAAATCAAGTGCATCATCTCCATTTAATCACAAGTAAGTATCTTGACTCATTTTTAATCATAATGTTAGTTTGGGTAGGTTTTTTTTAAAAAAAAATATATAGTTTTCATGTGGTTAGGGTTGATGTAGGAATTGATTTTTTTATGATTGCATGTAGTTCATAATTGAATGTAGTTGCTTTGATTGATGATTGAATGATGTTAGAGTATAATGTGATTTTGAATGGTGGCAAAAGAACACATTTTGAGTATGTTTGATATTTTGCACACAAAGTGTTTGATAAAATGTTTCAATGACCATTTCATTGATTATTTAGTTAGTTTAGGTTATAGATATGATCTTGATTGTAATTCAAAAAGGTGTATATTGAATTAGGTTGAATGTATATTGAAAAAGTGTATACTGAATTAGGTTGAATGTGTATATTGAATTATGTTTAGGTTGAATGTGTATGATAATGCATTTGATTATTTACGTTTGAATGTGAATGATAGTGTGTATGATAATGTTTAGGTTCAATGTGTTTATTTTGGTCAAGTGGTTGAATGTGAAAGTGGTTATGTTTAGGTTATGTTTAGGTTGAATGTGAAGGTTTAGATTATGTTTGGGTTTAGTGTTTTTGATAAAGTGGTTGAATGTATAAGTTGAATGATGTTAATTTTATTATTTTTTATGTAGATATTGCCGATCAGGATCCCATTGATCCATCTAAGATGATTGGTAGTAGGCATGCGATGACTCAGAGCCACCGGAGGGAGAGGCAGAGTGGCCACATCCCAAAGAAGGGTAGAGGTCGGAGGGGAGATGGTTCAGGGAGCTCTCAGGCTACACAGCCTGAGGAGTCACAGGTTGTTGACTCGTCACAGCTTGTTGACCAGTCTGGGGTGGAGTACCTGAATTATCAGGATCAGGTACACCACGATGTGACTGATGGTGGGTATGACCAGGATCATATACCACAGTAGCAGCATGTAGGAGACGATGATGACATTGCAGCAGCTGCTGCTCCGGAGGTGTTACCTGTGGACCCTCCCTTTCCTGGTGGACCGGTAGACTTATCTTTGCTCCACTCTTATGCCAGTCATGTGGCGTTGCCACTTTGGTATAATTCAAGTGTAATTTTTTTTAAATGTTTTTTCTTTATGTTTAATTATTTTCTTTAAATGTGTGTTTGTTTAATTATTATATCCACTTTTATATGTGTTTTTCTTTATGTTTAATTATTTTCTTTAAATGTGTGTTTGTTTAATTATTATATCCACTTTTATATGTGTTTTTTTTAATTCTTTTTCTTTATGTTTAATTATTTCCTTTAAATGTGTGTTTGTTTAATTATTATATCCACTTTTATATGTGTTTTTCTTTATGTTTAATTATTTTCTTTAAATGTGTGTTTGTTTAATTATTATATCCACTTTTATATGTGTTTTTTTTTAATTCTTTTTCTTTATGTTTAATTATTTCCTTTAAATGTGTGTTTGTTTAATTATTATATCCACTTTTATATGTGTTTTTTTTAATTCTTTTCTTTATGTTTAATTGTTTTCTTTATATGTGTGTTTGTTTAAACTATATTTATTTTTCTATTATTTCAGGTTCGTAAGCTCCGTGTGGTTAAACCGATTAATCATGGGGCTAAGATCCTGAGTCTCGGACGCCCAAACGGGAATGAGAATTAGTTTTGGGATCCGCTTAGGGAGAGCGGGTTACATGACTTGGTTTATCTGGGCTACGCCACCGTGCCTCATGCCCTGCTGATGACTCTATGCGAGAGGTGGCATCCTGAGACCAGCACCTTTCACATGCCCTTGGGGGAGATAACTGTGACATTGGATGATGTCGCATGTCTCAAGCATCTTACGATTGAGGGGCGGATGTTGAGTCATGGGAAGAAGATGCCGAAACATGAGGGAGCGGCACTACTTATGAGGCACCTGGGTGTGTCGCAGCAGGAGGCGGAAAAAATTTGTGGGCAAGAGTACGGTGGGTACATTAGCTACCGAGGCTGAGGGACTTTTATACGACGTACCTTGGTAGGGCCAACTTATTGGCTGGTACGGAGGATCCAGAGGAGCTTGAGGAGCTGGTGAGGGTTAGGACTTATTGCGTCCGGTGTTACCTTCTCTACTTGGTCGGATGCTTGTTGTTTGGCGATAGAAGCAACAAGCGCATCGAGTTGGTCTATCTGACGACCATGGAGGACGGCTACGCAGAGATGCGTAATTATTCCTAGGGAGGGAAGAAACTCGCTTACCTATACGGCAAGTTAGCTGAGGCGTGTAGGCCTGGAGACAGAGCTCTTCAGGGGAGCGTGACACTGTTCACTTTAAGAAAATTTATATTTTATTTTTTTGTTAACTTTCATTTTTTTGTTATATTTTCCGTGCGTAATAATTTATAAATGTGATTTGTTTGGTTTGTGCAGGCATGGTTTTTGGCGCATTTTCCTAGGTTTTATAGTGTTGATCCCAACACTGACTACATGGAAAACTATCCGGTTGCAGCGAGGTGGAAGCTTCAGAAGGGTCACGGGGAGAGGGTCACGTATCGGTCACTGCTTGATCGTATATAGTTTGATGACGTATGCTTGAGGCCTTATGAAGAGCACAGGGAGATCCAGGACTTTGAGGAGGTTTTTTGGTATTCTGGCTGGATTATGTGCGGTGTCCGTAGGGTGTACCGTCACTTGCCCAAGAGGGTTTTGAGGCAGTACGGATACATCCAGACCATCCCCAGGCATCTGACTGATGTTGTAAACCTCCCACCGCCTTACATTGTGCAGGCGTTCGTCGACTTCCGCACTCACACGCTTAAGGCGGCCGATTGGGGTGAGCAGGCAGGAGAACAGACATGGCACATGGCGGATGGCTGTGTGCTATGGTACACTAGGGTGTCTCACCCTCAGATCTTGCCACCTCTTCCAGGAGATTTTTCGAGGCCTGTAAATGAAGAGCAGATCATTGCAGAGCAGTGGGAGCGGTATGAGGCGAGAAGCTCGCCTGACACCTATGACATGGTTTATGGTGTTGTTGCCTACGCTGATTGTAACACCCACTTTTATTTAATTAATTATTTAATTGAGTCTATACGAGTTATATTATATTTATATAATATATGTGTGATTTACGATGATTTGAGATGATTTATGTGATATGATGATTTTTATGAGGAGATGAGACTTATTTTGTTGTTTAATAAAATAAGATTTGAAAATAAAATAAAATATTTAGTTAGAGGCTGTTTTGAGATTTTAGAGAGTTTTGGGGGAGAAAGAGAGATAAGATAAGATTTTAGGAGGAGATATAAAAAGGAAAGACCTAGGTTTTTAGAAAAGTTAGTACGTACGACTGTTTTTGGAGAAAAGGGAGAAAAAGCCAAGAGAAGGGAGAACACCTAGGAAAGCTGCAATTTTCTTCAAACAAGGTAAGGGTGAGACTAACTCTGCAATTTTATTAATCATGTAATCCATCTGGTTGTATTTAGCAAGAAATAGGATTGAATTGGAGAAGTCGAGAATTAGGTCAAATTGTTAGAATTGATGATTAAACGGTGAAAATTGGTTAGATTGATGTAGAAACTGTCCTTTGACCTTAGAATATGATTAGGATGAATTCTGGAATTGAAATTAGACTTAAAACCATGTGAGATGATGGATTTTCGTAAAAACTGCACTTCTGCCCGAGCCTATATTCATCTCTCGCCCTCGCGAATGATGATCCTCGCCTCGCGAGGGATGAAGTTCATCGCTCGCCACGCGAGCCAATTACCCTCGCCTCGCGAGTTGCACGTCGCAGCTCGCCACAGCGAACAATGTTACTCGCCATAGCGAGCATGACCAGAGAGCATGTAGAATTCTATATTTTTGACTTTTGAGTTGAACCTTAGATGTTTTTGAGTGCCTAAAGATGTTTATTAATGATTAAATGATAACTTAGAATGAGATTGAACCTGGTTTAGCTTAGAACAACATTAGTTGGGAATCTGGCTAGTACTCCCCATGGCGAGCAGATGCTCTCACCTCGCGAGCACTTCCAGAACTGAGTGCAAGTGAGGATGTTGCGATCTGTGTCGCATAATTTGATTAGAGATGGACCCCTAGGTAGTAATGTGACCTATTTAAGAAGTTAACTGCAATCTGTGAAGCTGTTATGAAATGTTAATGTTGAATATGATGTGATTTAATGATTAATTGCATTACTTGAGTTATGAATGAGTGATTGAAATGTTACTTTTATTTGATATCGTTATGTGATGTCATACTGTTGTTGCAATATGCCTATACTGCTATTGTTATTTAACTATGTTGCATGAATAGATATAAGATGATCAAGACGATGTTGAACCTCCAAATTACTGGATACATAAGAGATGATGATTAAGATGTTTTAAGAGATCGAGTCCATGCATTAGCATACATATGTTGGGGGCTCATGCCCTGGAGCTTAGTACTCAACACGATGGAGCATTAGCTCAAATTAACGATGGGGGCTTATGCCCTGGAAGTATATTAATACTCAAATAGCGATGGGGGCTCATGTCCTGAATTGGTACCACATGCATATAAGAGGTCTAAGTTGCATAGTCGCATAGTCGAGTCAATGATGAAAGATGTTAAGATGCTATGAAATTTATGATGCTTTAATGAAGTGATTACATGATATATTATTATCTATGATGTTATGATGTTTATGATGCTTATGTCGAAGATTTATGTTGTTAAATACGATTGTTGAATTATATTGATTAATATTATTGTTTTGTGAAATCTCACCCCTTCTGCTTGGAAATGTTGCTCTTCGTATGAGTAACTTGCAGGTGATCGAGCTTAGAGTGTTGTGTTGTTGTCGTGAGTGACTTATTCCTCACTGAGTCGATTAGGTTGCTCTGATACGTAACGAGATGGGGTCTCTTGAATTGCATGCTTCTATTCCTTTACGTATTTGACTATGCTTTTATGATTAAGTTGTTTAACTGATTTATGAGACGTCTAGATGAGGCCTGCGTGCCAAAACTATTTTTGATGATGAAACTAATTCCGCTGCGATGTTCGAAGAATTTTGTCGAAGGATAATTTGTTATCTATCTATTTATGATTTTTGAGAAATGTGATATCCCGTTTGTGACGTGTTACTCTGATTATTGTTGAAATTTTTATGTTGGGAAAACGGGGTGTTACACTGATGCTCAGTTAGGCCAGGAGGAGGTCATGAGCATGACCCCTCGGTAGTGGTTTCAGGCCATGAGCCATATGAGGGAGCAGATCGCGCCGATTTTGACTAGGAGGCGAGGCCAGAGGCCGAGGAGGAGGCACCATCAGTAGGACCATGACCACTAGTAGTATTTTGATTTTTAGGACTTGTTTTTTAGTTTTTGTGTTTTCATGACATTGATTTGTATATTTGTATATTTGTACTTTGATGACATTACTTTTAATTTCATGGGATTTTTTACTTTGTTTAATGTATAAAAATGTTGGTTTAATTAAGTTGTGCATTTGCGCCAGTATTTTTTTGTTATTTGAACTATTATGATGAATTTTAAATGTTTGTGTAATTTGAACCAAATGTCGGTTTGATTTAATTATGGACAATTGTAAAAGATATTGTACTTATCTTGTTTATGTCCGAGTTTCAATGTTGTATGAATTGTTTTGCCTTTCGAAATGCTCTGATTTAATTACAGGGAAAACTGGCCAAAAAAAGGCTTGGAAATGTTTTAGAATGATGCAGAGCTCACTGCCTGCATAATCAGATTTCCTCGGCAGTTAACTGCAGCCGGGTTTCTTAAACTTCGGCAGTTAACTGCCAAGGGGCAAAAACGTCATTTACTCGTGTGGCACAACCTTATGTAATGTGGGAACAACAATTCTCTCATCAGACTGCTCAATGAATTTTCTCTAATGTGTTAGAGGTATCGGTAATTATCATATTCGGATTGCTTTAAAAATTTATATATGTCTCAAAAACCTGTTCTGAATTTTATTGAGGACCTAGCATGGGTCACTCAGTGCAAGGATCGGTTTGACTATCTTCTCTCCCTAATGAGTGATTTCTTTAGGGATAGATGTGGTTTACCAAACTACAGATTTCCATAATTTGTTTTATGGTGTTTTTTGTTGTTTCCTTTATTCTTGCTTTCTGTTTTTTCGTTGGAGGGTTTTGGTCTAGTCCCCCCTCCTTTGTATTTATTTTCCTCATTTTTTAATAAAATTTTTAGAGTTTGGCGGCATAGGATGGAGATTTTGCGGGGTGCCAACCTAGTTGGGATGTCGATGTTGCCTCTTGATGTCTATCCATTCTCCTTGCTTATCAAAAAAATATGCAGGCAAACTAAAATATGTTGAGTTCATAAATAACTTTGTTATATGTCTTGACAATATTTTGTTTATAAATCAATATATCAATAATTTCCATTAATTTATATCTACACTATATATATATATATAAAAAAAATAAAAAAATACTCCTTTCAACACACTTCTGGGTTGGAATTTTCTTTCCAAAAATACCCTTAATTTTAGATTTTAATTTTAAATACAAATAACACGAAACAAATATATAACAATAAATATAATTTAAGGAGAAAACTTACACAATTCCTCATGAAGTGTTCTTACTTACTGTAAGCCAATTATAAGATAACACGTGAATTACTAATTCACGTCACTAATTGTTCCCGTTAACCCTCTTTTACCTCCGTAACCACAGATCAAACTCACAAAAAAGTGGCACAAAACAAAAACTCATGCAACTTTTTTATCAACCGCTTTTATGTTGTACATCTGTGTTGACTAAAAAAAAATGTTTTACATCTGTGTTGTTCCCCTCAATACAACCGACAAAGATTGCCAAGTAATACACAAAATATAGTATTTCCATATTTTTTATTCTTTTATTTTATTAATATTATTATTTTATTTTATTAATATAACTTACCCTTCCTTAGCCTTTGATAAATTATAACAACCGCGAGCAAAAAATAATGGTAAAAATTGGACTCTAAATCCTTTAAAAGAAAGATTAGTTACAAACGTGAGCAAAAAATAATCTTAAAGACTGGACTTTAAATCCTCTAAAAAAAGATCAGTAACAAACGTGAGCAAAAAATATTGTTAAAGATTGGAATTTAAATTCTCTAAAAAAAATATTAGTAACAAACAAGAGCAAAAAACAATGTTAAAGATTGGACTTTAAATCCTCTAAAAAAGATCAGTAACAAACGTGAGCAAAAAAAAATTTTAAAGATTGAACTTTAAATCCTCTAAAAAAAGATTAGTAACAAACGTGAGCAAAAAATATTGTTAAAGATTGGTCTTTAAATCATCTAAAAAAAAGATTATGACTCAAAATATTTTAGAAAAAGATTTGTTAGCACTATATTAAATATTAAATTTTAATAAGTAGGGTTCTCACAGTTCATAGTTCGTTCCCGCATTGTTTAATTTTTCTCAACCTCTCTTAACCCTCTGCATCAGAATTCAGAATTAACCTGTAAGTTTTTTTTTTCTTCTCTTTCTTTCTTTCATATTACAACTAATCAAAATCGATTAATTTTATGGATTATTTGACTTTGCTAGTTTTTAAGTGATTATGATTCAAATTGTTTATGATTAATTTCAAGGATTATTTGACTTTGCTGGTTTATAATTGCTTATACAAACTATGATAACGTGACTTTTTTTTTTTTTTATATATATAAAGAGAACCGTGTTTTTTTTTTAATTATTAAATAAATCATTATTTTGTTTAAAGCAATGTTTCTTTTACATAACATATCATTTATACATTTATGTTATAAAGTTACTAATTACTATTAGAATAAACAATGAAAGATCGTTATTTTTTATTTTATTTTATATGCAGTCAAACTAAAATATGTTGAGTTCATAAATAACTTTGTTATATGTCTTGACAATATTTTGTTTATAAATCAATATATCAATAATAAAATTTAGTCAATATATCAATATTTTGTCAAAAAAAAAAATCAATATATCAATAATTTTCATTAATATTTTAAAATTTAATCAAAATTATATAAAAAAACATAATAAAATAATCACATGCGTTAGTGCAGTAGAAAGAGCGGACACGGACACGCTAGTTCTCGTCTTTCCGCTAGTAATTCAATAAATTTAATATGTTTTGATACTCAATATTTCTATTTTTTTTTCCTTCAGAAAGAAAATATTTATATGTTTTTCTATTTTTCAAAACTGATTATTTAACCGCTAAAAAAATTGATTATTTTATCTAAGAAAATAAGTCTCCAACCAAATTTCATAATTAATATCATTAATCACAAAATCTTCTTAATTTTATGGGTCTAATCGTCATTTTACAAATAAAAAAACCAAAAAACAAAAATATCAGAAAACCAAAACAATACATAAGGAGCGGAGAAGTTTAATTTGTTTTACAAATGACTTGAAAATTGATACAACTATTTTCCTTAATAAATAAAAAAGTAATTCTTTTTATTTTATCACTTCTAAGTCTAAAATTAATTTCCTATTTTTTCTTGTGACAATCAAATATTTTTATGCATTGTTTATACCAATTAAGCTAAGCTCACGAAGACTTCCATCGTTTTTCTTTTACCAACAATCCGTATTCCCCTTCTTTCTTGTAATCTTCTTAATTTTATGTATTTGTTTGCAAATAAAAAAGTCAGTTTGTTATTTATAAAAAAAAAAAAAAAACGAAAAATCACACGGCTAAAAAGTCACAAAAGTGACGATGGGTCTATTACCAATTTGTTTGCAAAGAAAAAAACAAAAAAAATCACAAAAGTAATGGAAGAATTTGTTTGCAAATAAAAAAATACATACATTTTTAAGAACAAAACAATTCATGCATAATCTTCTCAATTTTACGTGTTTAATTGTCGGCAAATAAAAAGTCAATTTAATTTTAATATTTAAAAAAAAAAAAACCAAAATAATCATAAAACCAAAAAGTCAAAAAAGTCACCGATGATTTTGATTTCCCAATTTGTTTGCGAATAAAAGAAAGAGTCTTGTTAGAACACACTTTAAGCATACTAAAACAAATAATTATCTTTTAAAAAAATTAAATATTTCGATTTCCAATGCAATAATTACATATATTTTTATAAATATTTTCCTACTTATGGTCCTTAAAGAGTGACCGAAGAGTTTGTTTACAAATATAAAAAAAATAAACAAAACTAAAACAGTACATAAAAATGAGGGAGGAGAAAAAACTAATTTCATATGCTAATAATAATATATGAAAGTTAATCAACAGTCACCAAAATTCTTTAATTAACCTATTAAACTCATAATTTTCTTAATTTTGTAGTTTAATGGCCAATTACATTTAAATCATTATTAAATATTAGCGTTGAGAAATACACTCTATTTTCGTCTGTCTTTTTTTTTTTTGCTAATACGTATAAATTACGAACAATAAATTTTATCAAATTTTGACACTAACGATATAACAAATATAATATAAATTCTTATTTTTTCGAAGATACGAATAATATAACATTCTTACAAATAAATTTGTTTAAGGGTATAATTGGAAGTGTATTTCATTCATATACACTATAGATAGATATTTTGCACTTTCACATTGTATCAAAGCAAGATTCAAGAAAGAACAAAAACAAGTGGAAAAAAGATTGTTTATTACGTTACATGGGCCAACTTGTTTAATTATTATCAATTTTAAAAGGCATTTTGCACATAAGCGTAAAATTTTATGAGGGTATTTGCCTATAATGTTACGGTTAAAAAAATCCAAATTAAAAAAAATAAAATACCCTCTATAACATGGCATTACATGTCAGACCACGTGACAATGCAACATAGAAGGTCAACGACCACATCATGTTGACTTTTTTGGTGGTGTTCGGGGTACGAACCTTAAAATTTGAATATATTATGCATTGTCCTTACCAACTGAAAGTTAAGTTCACAGGGACCCAAGTCATGTTGACTAATAGAGGGGACAAATTGACCAACATTTAACAATTTTAAGGGTTTTTTCCTTTTCTCAAATTTGAGGTGATTTGCAAGAATTTACAATTTGGGTGGGTAGGGTTGTCTATTTACTCTAATTATTGATAAGGTAAACAATCATTTTAATTCTTCAATGTGGTACGAGCTATGACTATAGTTCCTAAATGTAAATATGTCTTTTGTTAATTAATTTGATTCTCAAATATGTCATTAGTTAGTTTAATCCTCGAATACGTTTTTAAAGGATTAAAATAGAATCCAGATTACGTAATTTAAAGGATATTTTTGTAATACATAGAGAGGAAAAAACTAATAGTCTAAGCATTTTAGTATAAATTTGGACGACTTACATTTGTTTATTTTATTCGATTCGATCAAACAAAAAAACATGATAACATTTTGTGATAATCGTTCAAAGACAAGGAGACGTCTACGACAACACTCTCAAAACGTCACCGTTTTTACTCAATCGGTGTCGGAAATCACCGCCGACATGCCGGAAGAAATCATCGTTGAGATACTCCTTCGACTTCCGGTGAGATCCCTCCTTCAATTCAGGTGCGTTTGCAAACTCTGGAAAACGTTAATCTCAGATCCCCAATTCGCAAAGAAACACGTTTCGATCTCAACCGCTTATCCACAATTGGTCTCTGTCTTTGTCAGTATTGCAAAGTGCAATCTCGTATCTTATCCTTTAAAACCACTGTTGGATAACCCATCAGCCCACCGTGTTGAACCCGCTGACTTTGAAATGATACACACCACATCAATGACAATCATAGGTTCATGCAATGGGTTGCTTTGTTTGAGTGATTTCTATCAATTTACTTTGTGGAATCCTTCTATCAAATTGAAATCCAAACCATCTCCAACCATTATTGCTTTTGATAGTTTTGATAGTAAGAGGTTCCTATATCGTGGCTTTGGCTATGATCAAGTTAACGACAGGTACAAGGTCCTAGCAGTTGTGCAAAATTGCTATAATTTGGATGAAACTAAGACCTTAATTTATACATTTGGGGGAAAAGATTGGACAACTATTCAAAAGTTCCCATGTGATCCGTCGCGGTGTGATCTTGGTCGGTTAGGGGTTGGGAAATTTGTGAGCGGCAATTTAAATTGGATAGTTAGTAAAAAGGTGATAGTTTTCTTTGATATTGAGAAGGAAACGTATGGGGAGATGTCGCTGCCTCAAGATTATGGTGACAAGAATACTGTGTTGTACGTTTCAAGTAACCGTATTTACGTATCTTTCGATCACTCTAACAAAACTCATTGGGTTGTGTGGATGATGAAAGAGTATGGAGTTGTTGAGTCATGGACTAAACTGATGATCATCCCACAGGATAAGTTAACATCACCTGGTCCTTATTGTTTATCCGATGCCTTGTTCATTTCGGAACACGGAGTTCTCTTGATGAGACCTCAGCATTCTAAACTCAGCGTATATAACTTGAATAATGATGGTGGCTTAGATTATTGTACTACAATTTCTGGTCAATTTGCACGTTATCTACATATTTACAACGAGAGTCTGGTATCACCACACTGGTAATTCATATATTCTATTGTTATCTTTTAGTTTTATATTAATGTTTGTAGTGTGATCTTCTTTCTAATCTTTTCCAGAGGAAAGTATGTTGTGTTGTATTGTATTGTAGTAGAATAACTTGTAACATATTAGTTCTTCTTTTACTTAACATGAACAAACAAACAATGGACATAACAATCTATTTTGCATTGCTGTAGTTTCTTTGTCTCTGTATGTTTTAATAGTTTATGCATGCATATCGTTACAATTTCAAATTATCTACATCTCAATCAATTTATTAGAAAAACTTCCCTCAAAAAAAAAAAAAAATCAATTTATTAGAAAAACTAAGTCTTTCTTCAACAATACGGCTAAGTTAATAATGAGATGCTAGGTGGTAGATTTGCTTTGATTCTGCAACTGAAGAACAACTTAGATGGTTTAATAGACTGGTGCATAATTACTTGCTTGAAGTAGGGTGTGGACATTTGGTACTAAAGGACCAAGAAATGATAGTTAGGGGTTGTTGTAGTATCTTGGATGGGGATCTCATACTTTGCTAAGGTGCTGGTTTTTGTAGATTTAGTATTGAGTAGAGAAGTTAACAAGCTCCAACCACAGACCAAACTTGGCTCCAGCCACATAACTCATTTTTGTTGCTGTCACAATTATTAGTAGCTCATCTTCTGTACTTTTTTTGCACAAGTGCAACTTTTTTTCTCTTATGAATATTTTGATTTGGCTTCTTGAAAAAGATTACTCAATCAATTGCAAGTTGGTTTGAAATTATAAATAATAACGTTCATTTTCAATAGAGAATCAACACGAGATTAAAATAAGCATTGAGGAGATGAGAATGTTGCGTTGGATATGCGGTAATACTAGACAAGATAGTATTAGAAGTGACAATATTAGAGAGAGTTGGGGTAGTGCCTATCTAGCAAATATGGTGAGAACTCGGCTTTGGTGGTCTGAGCATATAGAGAAAAGACATGTATATTCTCTAGGAAGGAGAGTAGATCAGATGTATAGTAGTCAAATCACTAGAGGCAGAAGAAGACCTCGAAAAACTATATTAGAAACTATCAAGAAAAATCTAGAGATTAACGAGTTGGGTAAAATATGATATATGATAGAACATTTTGGTGTCGTTTTATCTATGTATCCGATCCCACTTAGTGATAAGATAATGTTTTGGTGTTGTTTGTTCATTTTGTATTTTTTTTTATATTTAAATTTATTTTTATGTACAAAATTGCATCATATTTTCATGTTTTATTTTAAACTTTCATATTTAAATTTCATCTTTGATTTTGGACAGTTACTTTTTGTTTTGTGTAGGCTAAAACACAGTCAAAAGAAAAACAAAAGAAAAAGGAAGCAAAAACTAGGATCCGAAAGTCCAAAGCATGTAAGGTATGAACTAGAGAGACGGCCCAAAGCTTGTTTTGTAAAAGTTTATTGAGCTGTGTATACCGTGGTGCTGAAGGTGTATCTTTAATCTTTCTTTATTTTTGAAAATATATGTTGGTGTCCATTTCTAATTGCAATTTATACTATTAATGACAATGATTGCATTATGGTTTGCCCTTATTGATTTTTGTAACCCCAATGTAGACCTTTTTATGATTTATTAACATGCAGCTACGATGAACTTCTGAAAATTATTGTTGTGTTGATAGTTTTGTAGTTCCACGTGGTTATTAGAATTAAATCATGAATTTTACCGTTCTAGAAGTCATCTGCAAATCATGTGTCGGGAGTTCATTAGTTTGTCAAGTGTAGCACAATATATAGTTTTTAACGTATTATTATCATCCGTTTTAGTTTGAGCAGGCTGCAATTGCTAATAACACCTGCTATGATGAGATTCTTGATGTTCATAGCTTAGTAGCATCTAGAGGCAGGTGCGGCAAAACGGGTCCGATCAGTCGGGCTGACCTGTTTAGCCCGCTTTTTTTGTCGAGTTGTGCTGAACTTGTCCCCTCTTGTTGGCATGTCTCGTTTAGTGCCCTGAAAAAACAGGGCGGGGTCAGCCGGCCCACCAACTTGTGTCGTGTCTTTCCTTCAAATTTTGATGTGGGATTGAGATTTTTTTTTTTGTTTTTTTTGCCTATTTTTGTTAACATTAACTTGCCGAGAGATTTAGAAGCTTAAAATATAGGTTATTTGGGTTAAGTGAAGGCATAAGATTAGTTTAATATATCAAGCATCTTTGCTTCTTTTCCGTTTTTTTTTGTTGACCTTTTATTTGTATTAGCATTTTTTTATTTCAAAGATTTATTGATTTATTATCCCTCTATAATGTGGCATTACATGTCAGACCACGTGATAATGCAACGTAGAAGGTCAACGACCACGTCATGTTGACTAATAGAGAGGACAAATTGACCAACATTTAACATTTTTAAGGGGTTTTTGCCTTTTCTCAAATTTGAGGGGAGTATTTGCAAGAATTTACAATTTGGGTGGGTGGGGTTGCCTATTTACTCCCAATTATTGATACGGTAAACAATCATTTTAATTCTTCAATGTGCTACGAGCTATGATTATAGTTCCTAAATGCAAATGTATCTTTTGTTAGTCAATTTGGTCGTCAAATGTGTCTTTAGTTAGTTTAATCCTCGAATACGTTTCTTCATTGGTCAATTTAGTCCATAAATTTATATACACAAGATACACTAGGGGGTGTTTTTAAGTTCAATACATTCTGGGACTATATACGTTTCACACCAATACGTTTTTCTCACATAATCTTTAAACTAACTTGATAGTTCAATCGTTACTGCTTAGTGTTCTGCTCCTGTTTGTACATTCACTCATGCTAAAGTTTGGTGTTATGCAGGCATTCATGATAGCTCTTACACTCTAAAAGTGACATTTTATCATGAAGGGAACTCCTTAACCAAGACTGTCATTGCGTCACAGGTGAAACATAGCTTGTCACTCAAAGAAACTGCTGTCACCACTGTGTGACAGAATACCTTCTAGATTAATTTTAATTATGCTATTTTCTGTAAATCTTTAAGCCCTTCTATTCCCTTCTAAGGATATTGTCGACAATAGTTAGCTAGCAAATTTCTTAGATTGTGGCAATGATTGGGAAATTCATTGCAACCAAATTGCTTACTTATAGCCTTCAAGGAAAATGGAATATGCAGACAATTCACACTATTCAATTTAGAGTAAATTACACTCTCCTCCCCTCAAAGTTGCTTGAATTACGCTCCCCTCCCCTTTTATGTTAAAATATACACTCCCCTCCCCTCTTATTCAAAATATATTAGAAAAAATTTCACTCCTCTCCCCTCCCCTTAGAGAAGCTTGAATTACATTTCCCTCCCCCCTTATGTTAAAATCTACACTTTACTCCCTCAATATATAGTTTTTATTTCTAACAATCTAGAAAAATAATAATAATCTAACACACTTAAAAAAAAATAGTATTGCGGGTCTATTTTAATATAATAAAAAATTAAATACATATTTTTTGCTATTTTTTATTCATAATTTCATTAATATGTAGTTTTAAACCCTAATATAAATATGAAACAGCCAAAAATAAAATAAAATATGTAAAAAATTATTAAAGACAATAAAGCATGGTTATTTTATACTCATTCAAGCATCTTATAAGGAAGGGGATTATAAATTTTATTTTTCAAGGGAGGAGAATGTATATTTTAACATAAGAGGGGAGAGAAGTGTAATTCAAATATCTTTGATGGGAGGGGAGTGTAATTTACTTTTCAATTTATCCTTATAAATTCTCTTCTTATTTCTTCTCTTTCTCGAGTTGCATGCAAACATACATTGTTAAAGGCTCGATTTGACAATTCCGGCAATGCAGGTGCTCTCATTCCACAAAGGGTTTTGATAGAGACTTTCAAACAATGACACAAATTGGATATAACTTCTTCAATATCCAACAACATTACTAGTATTAGATATTAATCACTCCTACATGTTTAAGACTTATTTTCTTTTCTTAGATTTATTTAGGCTTAATACATCCTTTGGTCCCTTAACTTATTTTTGGATTTTATTTTGGTCCATTAACTTTAAAATGTCTCAAATTGATCCCTTATGTATTATATCGTTATCTATTTGGTCATCTCTATTAGTTTTTTAATGTATAATATTTTTAATATGATTATAGTCGTTTGATTGCAGGTCCACCGTGTATAACAGTGAACCACCTGTATCTAACTTTTTTTCCTTTTATTTTTCTCCTTCCTTGTTTTTCCTCTTGAACTTCATCATCATAAAAATTATGTTCATATAAACCCAGCAAAATTTAAACAAACAAACCCACTAAAAAAAAAAAAATTTGATTGAATCCTTCACTAAAATCTAAAATTAATTGAATCCAACTACCAAAAAAAATCTAGAATTGAAACACAACAATTCATTGATTTCTTCCTTCATTGAAAAAGAAAATGGATGGAAGAACACAACCTAAAATAGCAGCGGAACTAAAATTAAAAAAAAAAAAGAAGGATTGAGATGGTTGAACAGATACACGTTATCTTCTTCTCTTCTCCCATTTCCAAATCCAAACATATGCAACACAACAACACTCATTCTCCTTGTCTCATTTTCACCATGACAGAACCCCCTCAGCTGTAACACCCCGTTACCCAAAAGTAAATAAATAATAAATAATCATCAGAGTAATTCACCAGAAACGGATATGCTACATTGCAATATCAAAATTCTTAAATAACATATGAAACTATTTAATTAAACCACTTAATAAAAATGAAAACATAGCAGCGGAATAATTTTCTAATCCAACAACAGTCTACGGCATTAAAGGCCTTAGCTTAATTCAACAACATTATTCAAAAGACAATAAGGCTCCACATCAACAAGTTCCAAAATTCGATGCATGGAAAAGAAACAACAATAATATAAATAACAGTTCCCATCCCACGTATCAGAGCCCTAGACACGACATTGAGCCACCACCAACTACTCAGGAAACTGTGCAGCTCGCCTCGCGAGCACATCTGCTCGCCATGGCGAGTTCACAAAACACTAGCTCGCCATGGCGAGTTCAAGGCGAACTCGAGGCGAGTGAAAATCAGGTGCTCTCGGGAAAAATGACATTTTCTCACTCAAATCCAAATTCTAAGTTCCCTATTCATCTTTTTAACCTAAAACTTTCACCATTCATCATTAATATCATCTAGATACCTTAAACCATCCCCAAAACATCTTATAACAACTTTTCAAAAATCAAGTTTTATCCAGGCTTGCTCGCCATGGCGAGTTGGACTGCTCGCGAGGCGAGTGATGATGTTGCTCACTCACGAGGCGAGACATGAATGCTCGCGAGGCGAGCGATGAACATCAGTACGGGCAGAAAACTGGTTTTACCCAAAAATCCCATTTTTCTTCTAATCACTCCCTAAATCAGTTTACAGATACAAATTAACTTTCTGTATGCACTTAGAACCTATTTCTAACACCAAATTCACACTTACAACTTCAAATTCATCATTTCATCATTTCATCATAAAAACCCAATTTCCCCAATTCTCACCAAAACTCTGTTAAACACAAAATCAGAATTTAATAACTACATTCTTGAAGTAAACCTCACCCTTACCTTAGAAATTGCAGAAAATTGAACAGCACAAAAGATTCATTGAGTTCTACTTGCTCTTCTCTCCTTTCTCCCAAACTGCCAGTTCTTACGTACAACTGCTTCTAATCTTTCTTTTCCTAACTTCCCTTTACTTAACTCCCTATATTTTCACTTAACTCCCCATTAATTTTAATAAGTATTAAATAACTCCCCAACCTCCAAAATAATTAATATTTCATACTTATTCTAATTATTATTAAATAAACTATATAATAAAATAATACACCACATAAAACACTCAAAATCACATACATATAAATATATATATATATATATACTCCGCATAAATCACCAAACATCATATATAAAAGTATATATACTCCACATAATCCAAATTAATTAAATAAATAACTAGGGCGTTACAACTCTCCCCAAATCACAGAATTTCGTCCTTGAAATCTTACCTCAAGCAAACAACTCCGGATACGACTCCCGCATCCTACTCTCCAGCTTCCAAGTCAAACTTTCACCAGTCGCTCCACCCCAAACGACTCTCACAAGAGGTATCTCTTTACCTCTCAAGGACTTCACCTTTCTGTCATCAATCCTCAACGGCATAGTCTCCACAGTCAGGTTGTCCCTAATCTGCACATCATCCCTTGGAATCACATGAGAAGGATCCGCAACATACTTCCGAAGCTGAGAAACATGAAACACATCGTGCAAGTTCGAAAGATGTGGTGGCAAACCAACTCTATATGCCACTGTTCCAACTCTCTCTGAAATCTGATACGGACCAATGAACTTAGGAGTCAACTTTCTCGACTTCAGCGCACGACCAACACCCGTCAAAGGAGTAACCCTCAGAAAAACATGATCACCCTCCTGAAACTCAAGATCCTTTCTCCGCTTGTCACGGTAACTCTTCTGTCGACTCTGCGAAGCTTTCATCTTTTCTCTTATCAACCTGACTTTCTCAGTAGTCTCATGAACCAAGTCCGGTCCCAACACAACACTCTCACCCGACTCAAACCAGCATAAAGGAGTCCTACACCTCCGACCATACAAGGCTTCGAACGGTGCCATACCAATACTCGAGTGATAGCTGTTGTTATAAGTAAACTCAATCAAAGACAAGAGACTGTCCCAAGCTCCACCTTGTTCAAGCACACACACTCTCAACAAATCTTCCAACGATTGAATCGTCCTCTTCGACTGACCATCTGTTTGAGGATGATAAGCCGAACTCAACCTCAACTTTGAACCCAAGGCGTCCTGTAAACTCTTCCAGAACCTAGAAGTGAACCTCGGATCTCTATCCGACACAATACTCGACGGAACACCATGAAGTTTCACCACACTGTGAATATAAATCTCTGCTAACTGCGCTACCGGATAATTGATATTGATAGGAATGAAGTGTGCCGACTTTGTCAACCGGTCGACAACAACCCAAATAGCGTCATGCCCTCTCGGAGTGTTCGGTAAACTCGTCACAAAATCCATAGAGATACTATCCCACTTCCACTCCGGTACATCTAACGGTGTCAACAACCCCGCAGGCTTCTGATGCTCAGCCTTGGACTTCTGACAGATCAAACAGGCATAAAAGAACTGAGCAACATCCCTTTTCAAACCGGACCACCAAAACAGTTTCTTCAAATCATGGTACATTTTTGTAGCCCCCGGGTGAATACTCAACCTACTCTTGTGACTCTCCTCAAGAATCAACTTCTTCAACTCTTCATTATCAGGAATACAAACTCTACCTCTGAACCTCAGCACACCCTGATCATCAACCTTAAAATCACTATCCTCGGTATCATTACCTGAAGTCATCAAATCAACAAACTTCAAATCCACTTTCTGAGCTTCTCGGATACTGTTCAAGAAGTCGCTATCAATTTTCAACATTCCCAACTGTATACTCTGAGATGACAATTCACAGACAAGACTCATGTCTCTGAACTGTTCTAACAATTCAAATTCCTTTACCATTAAAGCAGACATATGCAAAGTTTTCTTGCTCAAAGCATCAGCAACAACGTTGGCCTTACCAGGATGGTAATTCAAGCCAAAATCATAATCTTTCAGTAACTCTAACCACCTCCTCTGTCTCATGTTCAGTTCCTTCTGGTCAAATAAATACTTCAAACTTTTATGATCACTGAACACCTCAAATCTGGAACCGTACAAATAATGCCTTCAAATTTTCAAAACAAAAACCACCGCAGCTAACTCCAGGTCATGTGTAGGATAATTCTTCTCATGAACACGCAATTGCCTAGAAGCATACGCTACCACCTTACCATCTTGCATCAGAACACCACCCAAGCCCAGCTTAGATGCATCACAGTACACAACAAACGGTTCTTCTGGTTTAGGCAAAATCAAAACAGGAGCAGTTGTCAATCTTCGCTTCAATTCATTGAAACTACTCTCACACTGAGCATCCCACACAAAAGATTTACCCTTACAGGTCAACTGTGTCAACGGAAGAGCCAATTTCGAAAACCCTTCTATGAACCTGCGGTAATAACCAGCCAAACCCAGAAAACTTCTGATCTCAGTTACCGACTTCGGAGTCTCCCATTGTGATACTGCATCAACCTTTGAAGGATCCACTGCAATACCACTACCAGAAATAATGTGATCCAGAAAGCTCACTTCACTTAGCCAGAACTCACATTTCGACAACTTTGCATACAACCTCTTTTCCTTCAACACTTGCAACACAATTCTCAGATGCTCTGCATGCTCCTCCTCATTCTTGGAATAGATTAAAATATCGTCAATAAACACCACAACAAACTTATCCAGAAAAGCATGGAAGATTCGATTCATGTACTCCATAAATACACCAGGCGCGTTAGTAACACCGAAAGGCATCACTTTGTACTCGTAATGACCATAACGTGTCCTAAAGGCCGTCTTCTGCATATCTTCATCCTTCACCTTTATCTGATGATAACCTGACCTCAAATCAATCTTACTGAAAATCTTAGCACCAACCAACTGATCCATCAAGTCGTCAATTCTAGGGAGCGGATATCTGTTCTTGATCGTAACCTTGTTCAACTGACGGTAATCTATACACAGTCTCATACTACCATCCTTCTTCTTGACCAACAACACCGGTGCTCCCCAAGGTGAAACACTGAGTCTTACAAACTTCTTATCTAACAGGTCCTCCAACTGTTTCTTCAACTCAGCTAACTCAGAAGCTGACATATGGTACGGTGCCATCGACACCGGCTTAGTTCCTGGAACAAGGTCAATTGAAAATTCAACTTCCCTCTCTGGTGGCACATCAGGAATCTCATCAGGAAACACTTCCGGAAATTCATTCACTACAGGTAACCCATCAATCACAGCTTGATTTTCTAACGACAATTGTGCCATTAGAGAATACATCAGAATTCCATCACTTTCAAACTGTTTCATCTGTTTCGTAGACAGAAGCTCAACTTCACCTTCTTCTTCAGCAGAAGAGAAATGCACCGTCTTATTATAGCAGTTGATATGGACTCGATTAAACTCTAACCAATTCATACCAAAGATAACATCCATACCCGTCAACGGCAGACAAACTAAATCAATCACAAAATCTCTACCAAACATAGATATAGGACACCGCAGACAAACAAGAGAAGTGGTTACTGAACCCTTAGCTGGAGTTTCAACAACCATTTCCCCTTTCATATCAGATACATCCAAACCCAACTTATATGCACATTCAATAGCAATAAAACAATGAGTAGCACCAGTATCTATAATAGCAATTAAAGGAGTACTATTAAAGAAACAAGTACCTCTGATAAGTCGGTCCTCATTAGGAGTCTGCGTACCATTCAAAGCAAACACCTTTCCACCAGTTCTAGTCTTCTTCGGTTCAGGACACTGTGAACTAATATGACATTCTCCATTGCAATTGTAACAGACAATATCCCCACGCTTGCATTCAGCTAAACTGTGACCCTTCTGACCACACCTGAAGCACTTCCTATCATCTCTTCCACAAACATTACTCTTGTGGCCTTTCTCACCACACTTGTAGCAAACAATCTCAACAGGAGCATCTCTCCTCTTGGGCCTCCTATCATGACCCATCTTCTGCTTTCCTTTGTCCGCAGGAGCACTGTAAGGCTTAGGACGATTCTGTTGTCCCTTACCCCTCCTCTCACTCATTATCTTGTAATGAGCTTTGGTGTCTTCTTCATAGATTCTACACCTGTTAACCAACTCAGAGAAGACTCTGATCTGCTGATATCCAATGGCTCTCTTGATGTCAGCCCTCAACCCATTCTCAAACTTGATACACTTGGAGAACTCAGCTGTCTCCGCACTGTAATGAGGGTAGAATGTGGCAAGCTCTACAAACTTTGCAGCATACTCTGTGACAGACATGTCACCCTGTTTCAACTCCAGAAATTCAATGTCTTTCTTACCTCTGACATCCTCTGGAAAATACCTGCCCAGAAACTCCTTCCTGAACATGGCCCAGGTTACCACAACATCATCCTGTTCCAACACAAGCAACAGACTAATCCACCAATCATCGGCCTCTTCAGCTAGCATGTGCGTCCCAAACCGCACCTTTTGAACCTCAGAACACTGCATGACCCTGAATATCCTTTCAATCTCCTTCAGCCACTTCTGAGCACCGTCAGGATCATACCTACCCTTGAAAGTTGGTGGATGATTCCTCAAGAAAGTCTCTAGCATCCTGGTTCCATCGTTACCAGTCTCAACCTTAGGTTGCTGTTGAACAGCTTGAGCTACAGCCTCAAGCGCAGCAACAAGGGCAGCATCACTACTTCCAGTCATCTCGAGATTCTACACGACAAACAACAACTCAGAACAACAACAAAAAGCAACATTAAAGTTGACACTCTATCCTAGGTGGCTCAACACGACTCTACTACTTGGCCGGACGGACCAACCTGCTCTGATATCAAATTGTAACACCCCGTTACCCAAAAGCAAATAAATAATAAATAATCATCAGAGTAATTCACCAGAAACGGGTATGCTACATTGCAATATCAAAATTCTTAAATAACATATAAAACTATTTAATTAAACCACTTAATAAAAATGAAAACATAGCAGCGAAATAATTTTCAAATCCAACAACAGTCTACGGCATTAAAGGCCTTAGCTTAATTCAACAACATTATTCAAAAGACAATAAGGCTCCACATCAACAAGTTCCAAAATTCGATACATGGAAAAGAAACAACAATAATATAAATAACAGTTCCCATCCCACGTATCAGAGCCCTAGACACGACATTGAGCCACCACCAACTACTCAGGAAACTGTGCAGCTCGCCTCGCGAGCACATCTGCTCGCCATGGCGAGTTCACAAAACACTAGCTCGCCATGGCGAGTTCAAGGCGAACTCGAGGCGAGTGAAAATCAGGTGCTCTCGGGAAAAATGACATTTTCTCACTCAAATCCAAATTCTAAGTTCCCTATTCATCTTTTTAACCTAAAACTTTCACCATTCATCATTAATATCATCTAGGTACCTTAAACCATCCCCAAAACATCTTATAACAACTTTTCAAAAATCAAGTTTTATCCAGGCTTGCTCGCCATGGCGAGTTGGACTGCTCGTGAGGCGAGTGATGATGTTGCTTACTCGCGAGGCGAGACATGAATGCTCGCGAGGCGAGCGATGAACATCAGTACGGGCAGAAAACTGGTTTTACCCAAAAATCCCATTTTTCTTCCAATCACTCCCCAAATCAGTTTACATATACAAATTAACTTTCTGTATGCACTTAGAACCTATTTCTAACACCAAATTCACACTTACAACTTCAAATTCATCATTTCATCATAAAAATCCAATTTCCCCAATTCTCACCAAAACTCTGTTAAACACAAAATCAGAATTTAATAACTACATTCTTGAAGTAAACCTCACCCTTACCTTAGAAATTGCAGAAAATTGCACAGCACAAAAGATTCCTTGAGTTCTACTTGCTCTTCTCTCCTTTCTCCCAAACTGTCAGTTCTTACGTACAACTGCTTCTAATCTTTCTTTTCCTAACTTCCCTTTACTTAACTCCCTATATTTTCACTTAACTCCCCATTAATTTTAATAAGTATTAAATAACTCCCCAACCTCCAAAATAATTAATATTTCATACTTATTCTAATTATTATTAAATAAACTATATAATAAAATAATACACCACATAAAACACTCAAAATCACATACATATAAATATATATATATATATACTCCGCATAAATCACCAAACATCATATATAAAAGTATATATACTCCACATAATCCAAATTAATTAAATAAATAACTAGGGCGTTACACCAGCAATTGAACCACCATCGTCCACCTCCTTACTGCCTCCCACACAAACGAACACGTTCAATTGCAATTTTCGATTCACTTCAGATCTATGGTGAACAAACGAGGTTGGTTCTGGATACTCTCACTTCAATTCTTCCTTTTAAGTCTGAATCCAGATTGAAATATGATATTATTGATGTGAATTCAAAGAGAAAATAGTGGTTTTTTTTTCCTTCTGGAAACTGTGATATTAAATTAAGCATGGAAGATGGATGAAAAAGTAATTTAAATATTTAATTGATTTTATGGGTTGATTTTGCAAAAGAAGAAGAAATGTGAAGTGAAATTATGGGTTGATTTTATGGGTGCGATTGAAATTTCAGTGAAGAGAAATGTGAAGTGAAAATGAACTAATGGAACTAGAAGGAGAAGAGGGGTGATGATAATTTTTTTTTTGTTTGGGTTTGTGTGTTGTTTTTTTGTGTTTGTATAAACATGGTTGAAGATGATGAAGGAGAAAAAGGAGAAGATAAAAAAAGGGAAAAATTTGTTGTTGGTGATTCATTGTTAGATAAAATATATCTGCATGATCAAACAGTTATTATTTTAGAAAAAAGATCAAAGGGTTAAAATAGAAGATCTATGGTGGACCACATATAATATTGGTCCACTTTAGATATTTATGGTTAAAAATTAATGGAAAGGACCAAGATAAGTAACGATAGAATACATAAGGGACCAATTTGAGACGTTTTAAAGTTTGGGGACCAAAATAAAATCAAAAAATAAGTTAAGGGACCAAAGCATGTATTAAGCCATTTATTTACTAGCAGTTTGATGCTACTTCTTTTCTTAGGTTTCTGTTTTTCAATTAAAAAGAACCCTGACTCCCAGGGACAAAATTGTAACGTAACCTCATCTCGGTATTTTTATTTTTCATTTATTTATTGGAGACAGAAACAAGCATTTTTCTTTTGAACAAAAAAGTGGGTAGAAAACCATAGTCCTTAACTTTCACGATGTAAAAAGTTATAAAAAAAAAAAAAAAAAAATCTAGTTATGCATCAAACGGTATATAAAAAGTCAAATGAATTCAACTTTCACAATGTAGAAAACGTGTGTATACAAGGATATTGAAAGTCTAGTTATGCAGCAATTATAATGTAGAAAACTCATATCTATATTAAGAGTTGCAAACTGGAAGTATAAAACAAGAGTAATTCCTTTAAATCATCCTCCAAAGAATTTATCATCAATAAATCCATTTAAAACACACAACATTTACCAAATTTTAATTGGCATCACCATTTTCCTCGAGAAAATGTGATAATTGTTTTAAGGAAAATGTTAATCGATGCCCCCGGACATTGGTTAAGGAAGCAAATATAGTAATATTTGCATTGGAAGTTCTGTAATCAATGCATTAAAAGTATAAAAAATATCTTTTTATTTTTAATTTCTTCTTTTGGCTTCCTTAACCAGTGCCCCAATGACCCTTGTTTTAAATCATTGAAGGATTAACTTAATGACATTTATTTTTTGCAAGACTGATATACCGATGCCGAAATATTTGGAGGATCAACTTTCCAGTGTACTAAATAATATAACATACTGAAGCGTTACAACCACAAGCACTATAAAATCACCACACCCCCACATAAATCAGATATGAAGCAGGAGGAGTAGAAGTTACTGATGAGATAGAGAACCCTGGAGAAGTCCATCACGAATTTGGCTAGCTACATCACGAACAGCACCAGGTCCATGTGGAATGAACACAGCAGAAGACTTGGAGGCAGCACCAATTTCTTTCATAGTGTCAAAGTATTGAGTGACAAGGACCATATCCATGACATCTTTTGCAGTCGTCCCTGGTACATTAACTGAAAATCCAATCACACTGTCTCTCAAACCATCCACAATCGCTTGACGCTGGCGAGCAATACCCAACCCAGAGAGATATTTAGACTCAGCCTCACCCTCGGCTCGCTTAATTTGCAAGATTTTCTCTGCTTCAGCCTTCTCTTTAGCTGCCAACCTCATTCTTGCAGCTGATCACAAGACAGAAAACAGTATAAGAAAATATGGCAATTTGGGAATAAAGGAGATATTTGGCATATTCCAAACCACAAATTAATCATTTGAGACAAAAGTTATAAGTCAAACAAGGTTTAGCTCATATAATGAAGATAATATGAATTATATGATCCATATCATAGCATGACTGTCTATTGGACCCCGAAGAAGCAAAACAAACCAAAGGGAATGCCCAAGTAATGTTTGCAATTAATAAAAATAGATTTACGATCGCATACTTAATAATAAGAGCTTGTATATTAAAAGCATCCTCTCATAGTTTTCAATACATGCATGACGAACCGTGAGGAAAAGGGTAGGCATTCTCAAACACTTTTTTTTACAAGATATTCTTAAAAACTGATTGACCTCTTTTGGGGAAGGAAAATGCTTAGCCGCACGACACTTGCTGTCGTGCAATACACATGACCAGTGTATTCTGCAATACACTCTTCCAATTTTAAAAAATCATTTTAATTAAAAATTGATTTAAACAAATTAAGTGAAGCCACGCACACAATCGTGCAATGTTGTGCCAATATATGGTCGTGCCCTTTAGCAGTGCTCTTTGGGGAATAAGATAAATTAAAAAGCAAACTGAACATATAAGTTTAATTCACATAAACAATTCTGTGGGGACATCTCAGTCTTAAAAAAAATACCTGCATTGATTTCATTCATAGCCCGCTTCACATGGACATCTGGCTCTATATCAGTAATCAGTGTTTGAACAATTTCATATCCATAAGCTGACATAGCCTGTTGAGATGATTCAAAGTTACATAAATCCACAGTTCACCATATCAATAAATAATATTCGTAACAAAAAAGAACCTTCTCAAGTTCTTCTTCCACAGCTTTTGCAATTTCATTTTTCTGCTCAAAAGTATCATCCAAGTTGAGTTTTGGAACACTTGCCCTAATTACTGCAGTGAGAATATAAATTTTACTTTAGTAGATAATTTTCATATTTTTAAACCACTTATTGCATGTGTATGTACTGCTAAGCAGGGTTATGGTTTATAGTTTATACCATCAAAAACATAAGCTTGAATTTGGTTTCTTGTGTTGCTAAGTTTGTAAAATGCATCATTCGCCTTGTCTGCCAAGGCCCGGTATTGAATAGAAGCAACAACATTGACAAAGACGTTATCCTGCAAGCAAATATTAAAACAAATCAACACTGATTCAATGGAAAAATGTGAGGAAAATGCACAAAGTGTCTTGTTATGCATACATATAATTATGAAGTATTGAAAGTGGCCTGATACTAGTAAAAGAGATAACCATATTTAAGAAAACACAAAGGAATCAAATTAACATAGCACCAGGATGACAACTAAAAACAAATCCTAGCCAAAAAGAAAGTATTTATGTTATTGGTAAGCATGGAATGACATGAACACTTGGTTTAATTGATGTTTGAGACCGTAACGAACCTTTGTCTTGGTCTCACATTTGATATCCAATTGTTGTACCCGAAGAGAGAGATGACCAGCAATTCTTTTTCCAAGGAACCATGGCATGCAATGGCATCCCGGCTGAAGCACCTTTTCAAATTTTCCAAAACCTTCTTTCATAGCCACTTGAGATTGATCAACTTGCACACAACACACAAGATTCCCCATTTTCTTTTCACTGCAATGCTTCAAAATATATCAGCACATCATCAATACAGAATACAAAGTATGCGGATGAGAATTATATATCATGCAAGAATTTCAAATCATTCCGAATAAACACATTTAAAGCAGCCGCGTTTAGACATTAGACAGAAGACTTCATGCAATCCTAGTAAACCTCCAAGTCTCAGACACATAGCAATGGTAAAACAAACAGTACAAATATATCGAAACATATCACGACATAGTCCTCAACAAGAGAGAAATCAAATTTTCATGCCAATAAAAATGTTAGAAACCTCTGCTATAGAGTTGAAATACTGAAAGATTATCAAAAACAATATTCTTCATGGCAGAATTTGATGTAAAGAAAACACTAGCTAAGAGGGACAATCGTAAAACAATTGGACTCGACAATAAAACATACCTAACATATTGTGTTACCAGCTGAATAACTCATTTGAAAGAAACAAAAGGCCACAGTTTCATCAAGAAAATAAATTTGCAAATCAAAAGCATTATCAGAATTTTTTTCCTAGATCACAAAATTCACAGCATAAAAGATTATTGAACAATCTAAAATGATACAATACTTAACATATCTTATACCACTTAAATTATCGCGTCCCGTGAAGCTATAAAGTGTATCTTTAGGAAGGATGTATGATCGTGAAAACAAATTCTATATATTGATTCACAAAAAAGATATATATATTTTTTTAATGATACAAGAAAATACAGGGAAAATCATGAGAATTGTCACCTCAAATTAAACCTGACTTGGAAGAGTTCTTTCTTCCACAGTTAGCTTAAATTATAAGCTAAGTAGGTCACTAATGCTGCTAAAAGTAGAAAAATGAAATTATATTCTTGATAATAATCGCAACCATTAATTATTAATGTTATATTCCATTGACATAAACATATATAATTATATATTTAGAGTCGGAACTAACTACAAACTACAGATTCTCTTTGATCAATTCATCAGCCGGATAGTGGAAAATATTAAAAAAAATAAAAAGGCAAGTTGAGAAATAACTATTGCATTTCGCCGAAATTCAGATGATGCATTTGAATTTTGAAGTGGAAAATAAAAAAGAAAGGAAAAGAAAACACGTACGTTGTTGCAAGGGAAAGATGAAGAAGCATTACTTACCAGTTCGTTGTTCGGTTTTGGTCTTTTTGCAAAACAACAGAAGAATTGTTTGTATGTCGGTTCACAAGGGAAGCTGTGGGTGGGGTCAATAAAAAGCAACTTGAAAAGTGATTGATTTGTCGTTTTGTCAAAAAAACATGGATTACATTGGATAAGACTAGTGGATTTTACCCCTCAAGAAATGGAATGAAATTAATATGCTTACTCGAGCCTTTTCTATAATAAATTCAACTTAAATAAATAGAAAATTTGAGATTTAAATATGGTTTCTGCAATGTTCGTTCCAACTAATCTATGACTATGGGAACATTTTACATGAGTCACCTAAATTGGATTGGGTTGATGGACATGGTATTGGTTTGAGCGAATGTGCTTAATGGAGCTCTCTTCTCTACGACCATCTCATTATTTTTCTCCCCAATGGTAGCATGTACTATCTATGGCTTAACAAGTTAGACTCTTACCTAAAATTAAGAGCAACAACGGAAATAATTTTACCTAGTGTAAATTAATATGAAAATGTAAACAAATTCATCCTACCTACTACTATCTATTCGTTTCAAAATAAATATCGTTTAAGATTTTTATACACATATTTAGAAATGCATTAATTAAAAGAAAGATATATGTTATTTTACCAAATTATCATAATCGGCTATTAGTTTATTTTTCATTAAAGACAATATAATATTTTGAAAGTAGTGTATATAGTATTAATTGTTGGGTATAATTGAAAAGAATTTTTTTTTATTGCATTGAAAACTGAAAGTGACGTTCATTTTTAATTTTTTTTTACTAAAATGACACTCATTTTAAAACGGATGGAATATATGTTTATGTCAATGAAATATACGATTTATAATTAATAATATTGGTGGCGATTAATACCAAAAATACTATGTCTTTTTTAACTCTTACCGTTCATCAGCTACTTAACTTATAATTCAAGCTAACTTTCTACTCAGTTTGAGGTGTTATTCTCATCTTCTCTGTATTTTGGTTGTTGACAATTAATTGCTTTTGTGGATCAATAATGAATTACTCTTGCAGGTGATTTAAGTTATGTTAATGATTGTATAATCTTTGTTACTTAATTTTATGGTAGTAGCTGGCTACGAAGATTGGAGAGCTGATGCTGAAACCATGTCGACTTTTGGCGGGAGAATTTGAAGATTAAGTTGTTTAGCCTGTCTGAATTGATATTTTCTTTGTATTTATTTATTTGTATTTGTATGTATTTTGAGGGACTTTCATTTTTATTTGGATTTAAAAATTGTGTATGTATCATTGTGTAATGCCTCCTTTGTCATTTATAAATCTTTTGCAAATTAAAAGAACAAATTTACTTCAGGGTTATTTATTTTTGTATAAAATGAGTTGTTGTAAATGTCAAAAGAATAAAATCACCGTATTCTCCTCTAGCAATTGTCTGTAAGTCCAATGTGGTGATTTATAAGTCTTTATTATCAATTACAAAACTGTTACTTGGCACGAAATTTTGACGAAATACAAAATAGTGACTTTTCTAAGGAGATTATGTCAAAGAATTTCTAAAATTATATTTTAATTTATTTGTTTTTATTTAATTTACTTTAAATCAAAGGAGGTGTTACATCTTGTTGCGGCTGTTTTATACATGAAAATGGTTGATAGAGGTCGATTTCATGTCCTCCAATTCTATACCCAAACGAAAACCCTGACCTCGTAAACATGGCACTTATGATTGTTCACACTTGGAGACAAAAATGTTTGAAGGGGAGGGTATTGTCGCAAGATTAAAGTATTAGATTATCCTCTACCTTTGTGCTTCATTTACAATCAATCAAACATTTTAACAATTATTTTTTCTCTTAAAGTCTCATTCAAAACTATACTAACAAAATTTCAACTTGAATTTTACCGGTTTGTCCCTAAAAACCTATTTTTCCCGTCTCAACGCCTAATGAATTTAAATATTGCAAACTATTTTTCATAATTAACTTGTACCCAAACCAAAATAAAAGCGGCAAATTCCAAAACGTGGCGAGAAGCAAATTCGAAATCAATTTGTTCCCACTTTCGTATTGGTGGAAGTCATATGTATCCCACAGTTAAGCAATGTGTATCACGTAATAAGAGAGTAATTGTTAAAAATAGAATGTTACTAGCATTTTTTTAAAATTTATTGGACTACTAACTTACAAACATTTTTTTTTTTGACAAAATACTAACTTACAAACATAAAGAGGTGAATAACATAAGTCCAATCTTATTGTCCAACAATTTTTTTTAAGGATATTATCTAACACTTTTGATAGATCTGGGTGCGTTTGATTTGCAAAACGGCAAGTACAGTACAGAACAGTACAAGAAAGAACAGTACAATACAAGGGAGAACAACACATGACAAATTTTGATGACATTGAATAATTTTGTTTTATACGATTTTTGGGGGACAAAATGCTATTTTGATATTTTAGACAACTTGTACATGGGACAAAAAGTTGTGTTGTGGTTTGCTGAGGGACAAAAATATCAGTTTTTGTCCTGTCTCTTGCCTCCAGTTTGTCCTGTACCTGAAACAGTTTTACAAATCAAAAACTGGATAACTGGAGTTGTTCTGTCCTGTCCTTCATTTTTTAGCAAATCAAACGCACCCATGTATAATTTTCCTTAATATTTTTAGTAAAAGAAACGATAATATCACATTTTGGACCTTATTTATTGAGAGGCTCGTTTGATGTTTTTGAATAAAGATTTAAACAACAGACGCATGAATTTTCATTATATTTAACCATTTTTGAATTTATACTTTAATTTTATTATATATTTTTAAATAAATTTAATTAATTAATCTCAATTCAAATTTAAAAAATATATGTTTTGCTTTTTTATGCACGTGGCATCTCCCATATTAATTTTATAATTTTTTTAACTATAGATCTTAACATCAAGTTAGTTGCAGTTTACTATAGCGAGGGGAAACCCAATCTTTTTAGGGATTAAGTTGATGTCATGTTGTTTGACTCGAATGATCAATCAGACCAAATCTACCGTCGACTCGACCATATAGCCACAAAAAGAGTGGACAGTGGTAAGTATTGTTGTTCATCGACCAGCTCAACTAAAAACGTCTAATTCACCCAGATAAAACTCAGGAACAATGATGACTCAAGAACCTTGTTCTCGATATTTGATCAATACAATTCTAAAAGACTGATCGAATTAGATGCTTCATTGGTCATATATTTCGAAGATATTCAGAAAAGTTTGATATAATCCAGTACCTACGAAAAAAGCAAGGCTTGCATGTATATACCAATGAAGATTTTAGTTTGACCGATCCATTATCATTTTGTGTGTTTCATTGTGTTATTTTACGTTGTGAAGTTATGTTATTGAATTTGTTATGTTTTTTAAACTGTTATCTTGATGTATGTCGTTGAAATTAAATTTTCTGTTTTCTGAACCCTCTCACACCCTCCAAACTTCAAGTTAGTCTAGGACTAGTTCGAAATCATATAATTAAAAATTCATTAGGAATGAATTCGGAACATATAATCCAATTAAGCCTAAAACGTCTATAACATTAAATGCAAGGTTTATACGACTTGTGGTGTGTTATTGAATTTTAAACATTATAAATCTTTCATTTGACTCTAATTACAATCTAGAAATGTTTTATGTGTCTTGTTAACGAGGGCACTCTTTAAAGATTCCAAAAGAAGAAACTATTTTATAATAAAATCAAATATTTCAATTTCCGATGCATTAATTACACATATTTTCATGATAAGTTACTATTCAAAGGCCTTAATCAGTGCCCCGCAGGCACTGGTTAACATTTCCCATGTTTTATGGCTATAAACAGTCCTTCAAAATTTTCATTGGATTGGATTGAGATATTGAAAGATTGTTTTGGGAAAAAAAAAATCTTAAAAGATTTGAAAAGACTTTGTGTGATTGTGTTGATTTTGTGGGATTTTGATAGACTTTATTTTAAAGACTTTTTACAATCAAGATTTTTAATCAGGATTTGAATGGATTTATAACATAAACTTTAAAGATTTGAAAGGATTGTATGATTCTTAAGAAAAATTCATTATTACAGTGAATGAAATTGTAATATGGAACTCACTAATAATAATAATAATAATAATAAGTTACTAAAAATAATCAAATAATAATATTAATAATAATTGTTGGTTAACAAAATAACAGAAGATTGTCCTGTTAGTGTAAGGTAGAATAATAACAACAAAAGATATCTGTTAAAAAACCAAATAATTATGATAAATTAGAAAACAGAATAACCTGTATATGGGTTACAAACAAGAAACTGATAACAATAATAACAATATTTGCCACCGGTAAAAGAAGATTTTAATTTGATTTTCCTTAATATTTTCTCAAGTTACTCAAGGGGAGGACATCAGTCTCAAAAACAAACACAACAAACATAAATGAATATGTGTACATCTCCAACGAATATATCAATCTCCAAAACAAACAAAAAACTCCAACCTAATTACATGAATCCTTCAAGCACAACTATTAGTATGTAACGTGGACAAAACCATTTTTCTTGACCGGAACGTGCACATTCAACACAGTCAAGTAGAGGCTATGATTGTGGGGTATGAGAAAACTTATGAATGTCTCAAAAAGTTTCAAGATTTTATGTGAGATTCTTGAATGAGCATGTCATGTGTATTTTTAACTAAAAAGTCTTATAAAATTCATTCTATAAAAGAATTCATTAAAATCTGCAGATTTTTGAATACCAATAGACATTTTAAAAGTTGGTACAAATCTTAATTGAATACTATGGGATTTGGTTGTCTTGAATAAAAAGTCTTGATTGAATACCATAAGATTTATTTATGTTTTATAAAAGTCTTGATTGAATACCACAAGATTTTTTTATCATTAAAAAGTCTTTTAAAATCTCTTGAAATCTTGATTCAATACACCCCCCTTAAACATTATAAATGTTTCATTTGACTTTAATTACAATCTAGAAATGTTTTATGGGTCTTGTTAACGAGTGCCCCCGGGGCATTCTTTAAGGATTTCAAAAGAAGAAACTATTTTATAATAAAGTCAAATATTTCGATTTCCGATGCATTGATTACACATATTTTCATGATAAGTTACTATTCAAAAGCCTTAACCCGTGCCCCGGAGGACCGGTTAACATTTCCCATGTTTTATGGCTATAAACAGTCCTTCAAAATTTTCATTCTTCTCTTTTCATTCATTCTACAAATTTCGTTCTTAAATTTTATTTCATGATTGAGTTATGATATCATAGTCATTGACAACCACTTATATTATTCTCAAAAGTGTTTCGCCGTTTATGCGGAGACAGTCAAAATGTTAACGGTAGGGCTGGGCTTAGGGTCGGGGTTCAAACCCCAATCTGAACCAACCCACGGGTTATGGGAGCAGACTCTAATTGAACTATTTTTTTTCGGTTTTTTGCAGGTTCGGATTGATAGGGTCGGTTCCGCCGGGTGTAAAAAACTCATAAGGAAGAAGATGAAGATTGAGAAACCAAAAAAAACAAAAAAACCATAAATAGAGAGTGTTTTGTTGTATATATTTTTTTTTTGAAACAACATATATATTAGAATTAGCCTTGTACAAGAAGAGCAAAAAGGCCAGTATTACAGCAAAAAAAACCCTTAGGAGCTAGCAACAAGCAACCGCACCTAGGGAAAAAAATACGAAACAGAAAAAACTGCTGATATCCAGCAGAAAACGGAGCAAAACAGAAAGGCGCCAGCTGACAGCTCCAAAAACAAACTCTGCCGACACAGCAAGCAACGCCCTCCATTAGCGCCTATTGAGACACTCCTTTGGATTCAATGTCCACTCGTAAAAAAGGCACGAGGGTATCCGTAATCTGCTCATCGCCCAATACCAAGAAAGCGCCTTGATCTCATCCAGTACCTCATCAAAATGCTTAGCTTGATTTTTAAAAATCCTAGCATTCCTTTCTTTCCAAATTGACCAAACCACCGCGTGCCAAATTAACCAAAACGCTTTCAAGAGACGCTTAGAATTACAAGCCTCACTCCAACAGTCAAAGTGCATCAATAAATGTTGCGGTGTGATAAAATTGATCTCTAACCAATCCATAAGCTTCCTCCAAATCATCACCACTACGTCACAATGAACCAAAAGATGAGCCGTTGTCTCCTCCCCATGTCCGCATAAAGCACACTCTCGAGGCTCACCGGGAGCTAAAGCATGCCTCCTATCAAGATTTGACCGCGTAGGGATACGACCAATAATAGCCAGCCAAGAAAAAGCCACCACCTTGGATGGAGCCGAACTCTTCCAAAGTTTTGCTGTATATGTGTTGATCGTTCATGGAATATATCACAGATTTAGCATTATTAATCAAGGATTCGACTTTCCAATGTTTGCTCTCTCCAACTCTTCTTCTCTCTATTCAAATCGGTAAATATCATATTGATCAAGAATAACACAAATCCAACATTATTAATTAGTGAAATAACACAGAGCTAGCATTCCAGCAAGAAAACACACAAATGAAGCAGAAGCATAAACGAAAGAATAGATTCGGGTTATTTCACTGATTTTTTGTTTCTTCTCATTCCAGCAAGTAAACAAAACACAAGGATAAAGGAAATGATAAGTAGATCTACGGTAGTGTAAGAGTGAAAGTGAGCGAGGGAGGCAGCTACGACAATTGTGAATGAGAAGAAATGGATGAGCTTGGTAGAAAAAACTATAAATATTAAATTAATAATAATATCGGTTTGGTCGAGGTCGTTCGAGTTCCGACGGTTTCAAAATAAACATCCGAACCGAACCGAACCGAACCAAACATACTCATAATAACCTATAAATTCACCTGATTAACCCATGATCCGTTTTAACCCGAACCAAATGTGTAAAATCGTATCAGATTGATCGGGTTAATTCGGTTCAACTCATATATGCCCACCCTAGTTAACGAGGATATTTTCTGAATATATCAGGCACGTTCAATTTTTTATTTTTTTTGAAAGGATATAGACAAAAATATGTTGACGTCAAATATGTTTGTTGCACCGTTAAAATAAATAAATAAATAAGGACGATTGTAGTATAAATTTGGATGACTTACGTTTATTCTATTCAATTCGATCAAACAAAAAGACACTACGACAATTTGTTGTAATCGTTCAAGGAAACGTCTACGACACTCTCAAAATGTCACCGTTTCGACTCAATCGGCGTCGGAAACCACCGTCAACAAGCCATCGGCGCTGTTTTTGCCGGAAGAACCGGTCGTGAAGATCCTCCTCCGACTTCCGGTGAAATCTCTCCTTCAATAGAAGTGTGTGTGCAAAACCTGGAAAACTCTCTAATCTCAGATCCTCAATTCGCAAAAAGCCACCTTCAAAGCTCAAACGCGCATCCACAGTTGCTCTCTGGCTTTCTCAGTATTGCAAACTGCCATTTCAAATCTTATCCTTTAAAGCCACTGTTCACTGTTGGATAAACGATACACACCACATCAATGACAATCATAGGTTCATGCAATGGGTATTCCTCTCGATTTACTTTGTGGAATCCTTCAATCAAATTGAAATCCAAACCATCTCCAACCATTACTGCTTTTGATCGCTTCAAGGTCCTAGCAGTTGTGCAAAATTGCTATAATTTGGATGAAACTAAGACCTTAATTTATACATTTGGGGGAAAAGATTGGACAACTATTCAAAAGTTCCCATGTGATCCTGGTCAGTTGGAGGCAGGGAAATTTGTGAGCAGCACTTTGAATTGGATAGTTAATAAAGATGCTGTTAGTAAAAAGGTGATAGTTTCTTTGATATTGAGAAGGAAACTTATGGGGAGATGTCGCTGCCTCAGCATTACCGTGACAACAATACTGTGTTGTATGTTTCACGTAACCGCATTTATGTCATGGACTAATTAAACTGATGGTGTTATAAATTAGATGTGGAATTAGAAGAAATTAAAAGAAATATGATAACAAATAATTAAGACCAAGAAGAACTTATCGAATTTGGTTGCCGACAAAGCTCCATCAAAATCTTCACAAATCAAATTAGAAGAAACTTGCAAAACAACACGCTGTTAAGTAACCTGAGGCGTGACATAGTCACTGTCCTTCAGATTCTATCCGCCTCATAAGCGCATATCCTCCTAGGATACAACAGTTCTTCCCCGATATGAATCATAACCAGAGATGACAGAACAACTCGAATATATACACAGGAGATTCACCAAAAAAACCTAAACTTGATTTTATAAGAAAAAGGAAATTAATTTTCGTGTAGATGTGAGTTCTCTATAACAAGTATGTATGGTTTTTTCTACTGTGAAAAAATGAAGGACGTGAGTTTTTTTTATTGTGAGAAGACTTGGTGGTTCCATATAATTAGGAAGTAATTAACACATGGTCAAAGCAAAAAATAATGGTAATCATTGGGAGAGAAAAACTACGAGTATAAATAAGGCTAATTAGCACTGATGCCAACCCACATTTACAACTTTGACTAAGTATATCAACATGTGGTTAAAATAATAGTTTAGTAAAATAAAACATATTTTTAATTAACTTTTGAAATAAAATAAAACTCTAAAATTAGTCATCCCCCAGGATAAGTTTCATCCTAGTCGTTCATGTATGTTTGATGCCTTGTTCATTTCGGAATATGGAGTTCTCCTCCTGAGACCTCAATTTTCCAAACTTATGGTGTATAACTTAAATAATGATGGTGATTTAGATTACCTTACTACAATTTTCGGTAAATTTGCGCATTATCTACATATCTACGACGAGAGTCTGGTATCACCGCAATGGTAAATCATATATTCTATTGTTATCTTTTAGTGATATTGTTGTTTGAATTAAAGTTTTGAATTGTGATCTTCCTTTTTATCTATTCAGAAGAAAGTATGTTTATGGTGTGTTGTAGTAGAATATACGTGTATCATATTAGTTCTGCTTTTACTTTACATGCAGAAACAGTGGACTAGACAATCTATTTTGGATTACAGTAGTTTGTCTGTCTGTGTATGCTTAACAGTTTATGCGTGCATTTCATTACAATTTCAAATTATCATCTCAATCAATTTGTTAGAAAAATTATTAAGTCTTTCTTCAACAATACAGCTAAGTTAATAATGAGATGCTAGGTGGTAGATTAATTTGCTTTGATTCTGCAACTGAAGAACGACTTAGTAGGTTAGACTAGTGCATAATTACTTGCTTGAAATAGGGTGTGACATTTGTAGTAATATCTTGGAAGGGGATCCTCATACTGTGCTAAGATGCTGGTTTTTGTTGATTTAGTATCGAGTTGAGAAGTTAACAAGCTTATCACAATTATTAGTAGCTCAAGTGCAACTTTTTTTTTCTCTTATGAATATTTTGATTTGGCTTGTTGAAAAAGATTACTCAATCAATTGCAAGTTGGTCTGAAATTATAAATAATAACATTCATTTTCAATAAACAATCCACATGAGATTAAAATAAGCATAGAGGAGATGAGAATGTTGCGTTGAATATGCGGTAATACTAGACAAGATGATATTAGAAGGGATAACATTAGAGAGAGTTGGGGTAGTGCCTATCTAGCAAATATGGTGAGAACTCGGATCAGGTGGTCTAAGTATATAGAGAAAAGACATGTATATTCTCTAGGAAGGAGAGTAGATCAAATGGAGAGTAGTCAAATCACTAAAGACAGAAGAAGACTTCGAAAAACTATATTAGAAACAATCAAGAAAAATCTAGACATTAATGAGTTGGATAAGATATGATATGGAAAATATAGAGATTAATGAGTTGGATAATATATGATAGAACATTATAGTTTAATTTTATCTATGTATCCGATCCCACTTAATAATGAGATAATATTTGGTTGTTGTTGTTTCTTCATTTTGTATTTAAAATTTATATGCATGTTTATACTTTAAAATTTATTTTTATGTACAAAATTGCATCATATTTTTATGTTTTATTTTAAACTTTCATATTTAAATTTCATCTTTGATTTTGTGTAGGCCAAAACACAGTCAAAAGAAAAACAAAAGAAAAAGGAAGCAAAAACTAGGACTCAAAAGGCCAAAGCTTGCGAGGTAAGAACTAGAGAGGCGGCACGAGATTGTTTTGTAAAGGTTATTGAGCTATGTATACATTGGTGCTGAAGGTGTATCTTTAATCTTTTTCTGTATTTTCGAAAATATATGTTGGTGTCCATTTCTAATTGCAATTTATACTGTTAGTGACAATGATTGCATTATGGTTTGCCCTTGTTGATTTTCGTAACCCCCAATGTACCTTTTTCACTAATGCTGCTAAAAGTAGAAAAAGATTAATGTATTCTTAATATTAATCTCAAATGTTAATATGAAACATAGTTGTTGCAAGGGAAGAATGAAGAAGTACTTACATGTTCGTTGTTCGGTTTTGCTGTCTTAGTCTCTGCAAAACAACAAAAGAAGTGTATGTACAAGTCGGTTCACAAACACAAACTGTGGGTGGGTCAATAAAAAGCAACTTGAAAAACAACAACTCGGTGATTTATTTGTCGTTTTGTCAAAAAAATAATCATGGATTACATTGGATAGAGTAGTGGATTACCCCTCAAGAAAAGGAATGGAATTAAATTGATTAACAACTTACTCGACACGGGAGGGATTCCAAACAAATACTATGGGCCTCTTCAGCTTTAAATTATACAAATACTTGCGCCTTTTTAATAACAAATTATTTTTATTTTATACTCCTTTTCTTTTTGTCAAATTGATTACTAGCTAGAAATTCAGTCTTAAATTGAATAATTGAGAAATTTGAAGTTTAAACTCCAACTACAACAAATTGCAACGGCGACATTTTTAATTCCTTTTGTATAACATTAGATTTAGAGTGAAGGTTGCTCAACACACTTAATATTCCTTAATCATATTTGAGTTAAATTATTACTACAACAACAACCAAGTTTTATCGTATAAATGAAATCGGCTACATGAATCAAATTACATCATGTTATTTTATTATAAACTATGTTTGGATATGTAGAAAAGAGGAGCTTAAGGTGAAAATGGTGGAGAAAAAAGAAGAAAATCCAGAAAATAGAGAAGAGAATAATTTTATTATAAACTAGTGTGCGTTTGATCTACTAAAAAATGAATGACAGACAGAACAACTTCAGTTGTACAGTGTTTGATTTGTAAAACTGTTTATGGAAAATGACAAACTAGAGGCAAGAGACAAGACAAAAATTCACTAAACTACAACACAACATTTTGTCCCATATATAAGTAATCTAAAATATATAATTAGTTTTTTGTCCACCAAAGATTGTATAAGACTAAAAATTATTCAATATCATAAAAATTGTTTTGTGATGTTCTGCCTTATATTGTGCTGCTCTATCTACTAGGTACTATTTAGCAAATCAAACACACCTTAGACATCATTACCTAGTGACTACTTTACTTATTAAATAAACAAAAATCTAATTATGACAGAAAAACAACAACACAAATCATTTATTAAACCAGAAAAATATCAATCTCCAACATGAATCAACTCATTAACCTCTAAATTTTTTTAATAAATTATTATTTTTCTTTTTAATGAGTTTAAATGCAAATAGTAAAGTCATCGTGAGCTTAACTCAGTTGATAGGGACAATGAATAGTTTATACAAGGGCCGTTGTTCAAACTTCGAATACCCCAATAGTTTGAGAATATAAGATGTTACTTTTGATTAAGTAATGATTACACAACTTTTTGATGAAAACATACTCCCTCCGTTCTTAAATATAAGCAAATTTCACTTTTTAGATTCATTCAATTAATGATGTATGTGGTTCATATTATGGACCACATACATCATTAATTGAATGAACCTAAAAAGTAAAATTTGCTTATATTTAAAAACTTATATTTAAAAACGGAGGGAGTACTTGTTTTGAATGTTTATCTTTAACTAATGCCCTTAGGGCACTGGTTAGCATTCTTCTACAAAAAAAATAATATTTTTCTTGAAAGACAAATAAATGACATTTGTACAACTATTTTGTGACAATTTAAACGTACCTTATTTGTATTAAATTAACATGATGTTTTTATCCTTTACCATATTTTTTTTCTTCTTGATTGTTTGTTGTTGACTAAGTAAATTAAGGGTTAAATATGTCAACTTTTCGTTTTAGTGTCTTTAAAATATTTCTTCAATTTTTAGTTCTTAAAAAAATTTTGCATCTTTACTTTTGGTCCCTCTTTTAAAGTAAACTCATATGTAGAATTCATTTTTTTGGATAAAATTTTGCAGAAAAATTCATAATATTATAGGAATTTATCCTAAAAAATTTTAGAATTTTTTAACAAAAATATGAATTTTTATATTTTTGACGTTAAAAAAATTATATTTAATTTTTGTTTTGTTAAAAATTCTAATTTTTTTTACAATATTCTGCACAATTTCTTTAAGAAAATAACCAAAAGTAGTGATTGAAAACTTTATAACAACTAAAAGTTGAAGAATTTTTTTAAAGAGAACAAAATAAAAAATTGGTATATTTATAAGAAGAAAAACATATTTAACCCTTAAATTAAAAAAAAAAAAAAAAAAAAAAGAATCTTATGATATGAGTGATGACGAAACTTTGAAACAAGTCTCTCATGTTCGTTATTTTCATGATTTGTAGATAGATATTCACCCTACCTACTAATCTTTGAGATATTTTTCCACAAGTCTTATCTGCTGCGAATTAAAACTAAAAGTAATCCCATATACTTGTACGTAGTTTTCCCCAATTCTGATGAATTTCTGTTGACCCACCACCGCTTCTGAACCCACACCACAGGTTGGTATTATTGAAAGAACATTCTCTTAATAACAACGCGTTTTCTTTTAATATTTTCTTATGCTTACAATTACAATTTGTGTATTTATTCCATTTTCGGTTGATGTATTAATGAAAGGGAATTTATTATTTGCTTGCTGTTCCGACTCTAAATATATAATTCTATATGTTTATGTCAATGGAATATAAGATTAATAATTAATGAGGGCGATTATTATCAAGAATACAATGTCTTTTTTAACTCTTACCATTGGTCAGCTACTTACCTTATAATTCAAGCTAACATACAACTCAGTTTGAGGTGTTATTCTCATCTTCTCTGTATTTTCATTGTTGACTATTAATTGCTTTTGTGGATCAATATTCTATTACTGTTGCAGGTGATTTAATTTATGTTGATGATTATATAATCTTTGTTAGTCTCTATGTTTCTTCTTAATCTCTTATGTTTATTTGCTAATTAGTAAACAGCTTAATTTGCAGCTTATAGCATGACTGTTTATCATGATAAGCACTTATTTATGTATATGCTATTTATATAACAAAAGATTATATAAAGTTAAATTACATTCATATAAGCTATAAGTTGTTTGTATAAGCTATCTTGGAGAGAGCTTATGAAATAAGCTGAAAACAAGTGGTATGCTAGTAAATAAACTCAAATAAGTCAATCCAAACATGCCCTTGTCTTACTGTTTTCAAGTGATAATAGTTACGAGACCAGCGTTGTTGTATGTTGGTAACACAATATATTATTTTTGTTTTTTTGTCGAGTCCAATTGCTTAACCACTGTCCCTTTTCACTAGTGTTTTTTTTTTTTTTTTAATTCAAATTCTAACATTCTGCAGTAAAGCATATTGTTTTTGATCATCTTTTCTTCATTGAATAGCTTCTAGGAATAACCAACTCAGTCTTTACTTGAAAAAAGTATTTTAGTTATCAAAACTCTTTCATCTTCAACCTTAATCCGTTTCACTAGTTCTAATGCACAAATGTACCCGTTTAACAATAAATACTATAGTAGAGGTTTCTAGGATTTGTACTGGCATGTAAACATGGCACCTCTCCTGTCGAGGACTATGTCATGATGGGGTTCGATATGTTTTTATTGTTTATTATACCATTGGAATGTGTCCAAGAATTGGAGGTTACAAGGATTCCATGAAGACTTCTGTCTATACGTAGCTCGTATACCAGTGTTTGGTCGAAATCATTTGAATTTCTTGCATTCCAATCTAGCATGATGTAATTCTCATCCTCATACTTTGTATCTATATTGATGATGTGCTGATGTATTTTGAAATGTTGCAGTTAAAAGAAAATGGGGAATCTTTTGTGTTGTGTGCAAGTTGATCAATCTACAGTGGCTATGAAAGAGGGTTTTGGAAAATTTGAAGAGGTGCTTCAGCCAGGATGCCATTGCATGCCATGGTTCCTTGGAAAACGAATTGCTGGTCATCTCTCTCTTCGGCTACAGCAATTGGATATAAAATGTGAGACCAAGACAAAGGTTCGTTTGTTACTGTCTAAAACTTCAATTTAACGAAATCTTCACGTCATTCCATGATTATCATCTTGTTGCTATTATTTTGTTTGATTCCTGTATGTTTGCATTAACTATGGTCATCTCTTTCACTAGTATATCGATCAGGCCATTTTCAATACTCTATATGTATGCCTAACATGATACGCTGCACACTTATGCCATGTTTTTCCAATGAATTAATGTTGATTGGTTTAATATTTATTTGCTTGTAGGATAATGTCTTTGTGAACGTCGTTGCTTCTATTCAATACCGTGCCTTGGCAGACAACGCCAATGATGCATTTTACAAACTTAGTAACACAAGGTCCCAGATTCAAGCTTATGTTTTTGATGGTATAAACTGTAACCCTGCTTAGCAATACATAAACATGTAATAACTAATAAGTGGTTTGAAAATATTTAAATTATCAGCTAAGGTGCACTTCTATTCTCATTGCAGTAATTAGAGCATATGTTCCAAAACTCAACTTGGATGATACTTTTGAGCAGAAAAATGAAATCGCAAAAGCTGTGGAAGAAGAACTTGAGAAGGTTTTTTTGTTGTTTTTATTACAATTTTCATTTGTTGATAAGGTGAACTGAGGATTTATGTAACTTTGGATCGTCTTAACAGGCTATGTCAGCTTATGGCTATGAAATTGTTCAAACACTGATTGTTGATATAGAGCCAGACGAGCATGTGAAACGGGCTATGAATGAAATCAATGCCGGTATGTTTTTTTAAGACCATGAGATGTCCCTGCAGTATTGTTATTATCTGAATTACACATATATGTATGGAAAACTATGCGGGGATACTTGTAATATACAAGTTCTAATTATTAAGTATTTGATCCTAAATCTAATTTTGTTGCAAAAATTATTTAGGCATTTCCTTTGGGTTGCTTTGCTTCTTTGGGGGTCCAATATGATATGGATCACATTATCTTCATTATATCAGCTCGACCTTGTATAATTTACCATGTTTCTCTACCGAGTGCTTTATGCCTAATATCTATTTTGTTCTTGGATTGCCATATTTTCTTATACTGGTTTCTGTCTTCGATCAGCTGCAAGAATGAGAGTGGCAGCTAAAGAAAAGGCAGAGGCAGAGAAGATCTTGCAAGTAAAGCGAGCCGAGGGTGAGGCTGAATCTAAATATCTCCATGGGGTGGGTATTGCTCGTCAACGTCAAGCCATTGTGGATGGTTTGAGAGACAGTGTGATTGGATTTTCAGTTAATGTACCAGGGACAAGTGCTAAAGATGTCATGGATTTGGTCCTTGTCACTCAATACTTTGACACTATGAAAGAAATTGGTGCTGCCTCCAAATCTTCTGCTGTGTTCATTCCACACGGACCTGGTGCTGTTCGCGATGTAGTAAGCCAAATTCGTGACGGACTTCTCCAGGGTTCTCATGAGTAGCTTCTATTCCTCCTACTTTTTATCTGATCTGTATAAGAGTGCGGTGATTTTTTAATGCTTTTTGTCTCTGCAGTATGTCATATGACTTTGTGTGAGGGTAAACTGCTAATTTGGTCCTCCAAATATTATGGTATCACTTATCGATCTTGTAAAGATATTTTTGTCGTTAAGGCAATCCTTCAATGATTTGAAATGTTTTGGATTTGGTGATAAAGTCTTTGGAGGGCGATTTAGTGCAACTACTATTGTATTATACTTGCAGATTGTAACTCTTATTACCGATACGAGTTTTGTACATTATAAATTATGCACAACTAGATATCAGATAGCCCTGTATAATGTATAGACAAGTTTTCTAAATTGTGAAAGTTGCATTCGAGAAAAAATTTATATACTGTTTGGGAGTGCTTATATTGAGTATTTGATATTTTAATATTGATTATTTATATAGTCAATATAATTGGTCACATGATTGTATATATTGACATCAGATCAAATGAATGAAACAAGATAAATACTCTACCAGCATTCTCATAAAAAAAATGATTTTGCATCCCAAAAAATTCAAAGAACCTCATATTATGATTCGCCTAAAGTCTCAATATGCGGTGGACTGTGTTGTTATACATTTGCAAAAACAACACTACAACGAGTCAACAAAGTCAACTCCATCCGGTCAATATAACTTATAAGCATCTAAGCTCGCATAATCAGTAGGGCTTTTTAATTTAATGAGCATAACAGTAAACATGAGCAAATATACACCTAATATAGCTAAAACAATTGCTTGTGATGAGAAAAAACTAATTGACAAAACATGGGTTGGTTGGTGGTAGTAAGGTCTTCAAAATGCTGAAAACTACTTCCTACGTTCATCCCACCTAAAACAGGATCGCAAATGTTTCTACATATTTATTTAAATTGAAGGTGATAGATAGTAACAGAACAGTAAACAGGTTCCCACCTCAACTACTCTATCCTTCCATTTCACAAGCCATTGTTTGACACTTTGAGAAATGAGGTAGAACACACGATTTCCATAAGGTTACGTATTAAAGATCTTGTTTATGGATCATGCCAAGAAGGAGAGACGGAAGCTGAATGTGGGGCGCAACAATCCCACCAGCAAGGGAGTTATCATGCATAACCCGAAAAATTAGACAATCAAAGACTCATCACTTTATATGGGAATCCTAACAATCCTTCTTAAGTTCACTTGCTAAAAAATTGATCTCACTCCTCTCAAATCTCTTTTTTATGTATGCTTTGCTTTGTTACACAAACACAATCATTCCATGGGTAAGATCCTTACCACTAAAAGTTCTTTGTTACAAATTTTGTTTCAGAATTTTCTTATAAGTATCGGTAATTGTCCTTGTCATTACGAGTATGTTGCCCTTTTTTATTCATAATGTATTTCATGTATATATATTGAATTGATCTAAATTGAATCATCTTTATCTCAAAATGCGCTTAGCCTGATCACTCTTCTTTTCGGTTGACATATCCGTCTACCACTAAAATCGTTCATAGGATTCTTTGTATTGATGATTATTATCTTCTTTTATAAATTATCGCATAATACCTCAAATATAATTTTGAGCCGCGCCACGTGTGAGTCTTATTCTAGTTCCCATTGTTTATAGGATTGCACTTCAATGACATTATGGCCGAAATGTTATATAACATTGACCGGTCAATCTAATTTTGACACATAGGCCAATTCAATTGTTTTCTTTCTTACACAACTTTTTATGTTTAAAAAAAATTACATTGTCACATGTTACAATTGAATTGGTCAATGTCATGTGTGCAATCGACTCTACCAAACGACACAGCCACTAAAATCACATGTCATATGTTCATTGTTATATGTTTTTAAACATAACCTTCCAAATATCTATTTTGGAAATTATTCTCACAAAAAATTATATTTCTCAATTAAAAAGAACACTGGAATGCAAGCAAACCTTCATATTCGAGGGACAAAATTGTAATGCACCCTCCTCTCTATATCGTTATTTATTTATTGGAAATGGAGACAGCAGCAAGCATTTTTCTTTTGTGCAAGAATTGAGGTGGAATTATTCACCAAAAAACAATGTGAGGTAGAAAACCACAGTACTTAATTTAAACACTATCAAACAGTATACTCAAAATTTCTCAATGCAACTTTCAATATTTAGATAACTTGTATATCCAGGGATAGATGATAGTCTAGTTATGCATCAATTATAACGTAGAAAACTCGTACTTATAATAAGAGTTACAGACAGAAAGTAAAAAACCACGGTAACTCGGTTAAACAGTTCTTCAAATACTTCATTACCAAATCGATCCCACAAAGATACAAAACAATTACCAAATTAGTATTTTTGTGTCACCATTTTCCATAATAGAATATGTGACATGGTTTTAAATTGTTGAAGGATTACCTTAATGACAAAATATATCTTTGCAGAACTGATAGTTGATACTGTAATATTTGGAGGATCAAGTTAACAGTTTACTCTAACACAAAATCATACTCCCTCCGTCCCAGTTTAACTGAGCCAATTTTCCATTTCACACAGATTAAGATAAGTGTATAAAGAAAAGAAAGAGAAAAATAGTTTTGAGTGTCTTTGTCAAGTATTGGTGCATTCTTCTTTATGATAAATGTAAAGTAGAAATATTGAATTGAAAGTGGTGAAAGTAGTATTAATTAGAGTTATAATTGGAAAAAAAGTAATTAATGTTGTATTGAAAAGTGAAATGAGTCAAGATTCTTGGGACTATATTTTTTTACAAATGGCTCCGTTATTATAGGATGGAGGGAGTATATCATACTGCAGAGACATAAAACATTAAAAAATCACAACACTTCCATACAAATCAGATATGAAGTGGGAGGAATAGAAGCTACTGATGAGAACCCTGGAGAAGTCCATCGCGAATTTGGCTAGCAACATCGCGAACAGCGCCAGGTCCATGTGGAATGAACACAGCAGAAGACTTGGAGGCAGCCCCAATTTCTTTCAAAGTGTCAAAGTATTGAGTGACAAGGACCATATCCATGACATCTTTTGCACTTGTCCCTGGTACATTAACCGAGAATCCAATCACACTGTCTCTCAAACCATCCACAATGGCTTGACGTTGGCGAGCAATACCCATCCCAGAGAGATATTTGGACTCAGCCTCACCCTCGGCTCGCTTTATTTGCAAGATCTTCTCTGCCTCCGCTTTCTCCTTAGCTGCTAACCTCATTCTTGCAGCTGATGAAAGACAGAAACCAGTATAAGAAAATATGGCAATCCAAGAACAAAGTAGATATTTGGCACATAGCACTAGGCAGAGAAACATCTTAAATGATATAAGAACCTGAATATTACATGTATCCCTACATAGTTGTCCATATATGTATGATGTATCAAGAGGAAACAGGTAGGTTTTAAACACTTATTGACCTCTTTTGGAAATAAAATTAATTAAAAAGGAAATTTAACATAAAAGTTCGATTCATATAAAAACAATGTTGTAGGGACATCTCACGGTCTTAAAAAAAATACCTGCGTTGATTTCATTCATAGCCCGCTTCACATGCTCATCTGGCTCTATATCAGTAATCAGTGTTTGAACAATTTCATATCCATAAGCTGACATAGCCTGTTGAGGTTATTCAAAGTTACATAAACCCTCAGTTCACCTTATCAATAAATACTAATTGTAATAACAAAAATAAAAACCTTCTCAAGTTCTTCTTCCACAGCTTTTGCAATTTCATTTTTCTGCTCAAAAGCATCATCCAAGTAGAGTTTTGGAACACTGGCCCTAATTACTGCAATGAGAATATAAATTTCAGCTGATCACTTACATATTTTTAAACCACTTATTACATGTTTATCTATTTCTAAGCAGGGTTATGGTTTATACCATCAAAAACATAAGCTTGAATTTGGCCCCTTGTGTTGCTAAGTTTGTAAAATGCCTCATTAGCCTTGTCTGCCAAGGCACGGTATTGAATAGAAGCAACAACGTTGACAAAGACATTATCCTGCAAGCAAATAAATATTAAAACCAATCAACATTAATTCAATCGAAAAATATATGAGAAATGTACATAGTGTCATGTTATGCATAAATATGAAGTATTGAAAGTAGCCTGATACCAATAGTGAAAGAGATAACCATAGTTAAGAAAACATATAGAAATCAAAATAACATAGCACCAGGATGACACCTAATAAAAATGAAAATAAAATCCTAGCCAGAGCGAAAGTATATATGTTATTGACTTATTGGTATGCATAAGGAATGACATGAAGATTTGGTTGAATTAAAGTTTGAGACAGTAACAAACCTTTGTCTTGGTCTCACATTTTATATCCAATTGTTGTAGCCGAAGGGAGAGATGACCGGCAATTCGTTTTCCAAGGAACCATGGCATGCAATGGCATCCTGGCTGAAGCACCTCTTCAAATTTTCCAAAACCTTCTCTCATAGCCACCGTAGACTGATCAACTTGCACGCAACACAAAAGATTCCCCATTTGCTTTTAACTGCAATGTTTGAAATCACATCAGCACATCATCAACTCAACAAGATACAGGATACAAAGTTTGAGTATGAGAATTATATCATGCAAGAAATTCAAACGATTTCGACCAAACATTTATATACAAGCCACATATAGGCAGAAGTCTTCACGGAAACCTGGTAACCTCCAATTCTTGGACACACTCTAGTTGTAAAATAAACACTAAAAGTATATCGAACACGTCACGACATAGTCCTCAACAACAGAAAGATCGATATTTCATGCCAATACAAATCCTAGAAACCTCTACTATAGGATATCTTGTTTAACTGGTACATTCATGCATAATAATTAAGAAGTGAAGCAGATTACGATTCAATGAAGGGAATGTGTGATGCAAGTATGCAACCATCATTAGCTATGAAACCATTTATCAATATGATCTAATCCTTAACATATCTTACATCACCTAACAAGTAATACTAAGTGTATGTTTAGAAAGTCGGCCAACTCTTAAATTATCGTGTCCCATGGTATTATTACCGCGGGTTTAGCGAAGCTACAAAGTGTGTCTTCAGGAAGGACGCACGTTGAAGTTGGTATCATTGTGAAAACAAAGCATCTAATATATAATGATCCACTAAAGTAATTATTTGTATGATACAAGAAAATACGGAGAAAATCATCAGAATTGTCACCTCAAATTAACTAAAAGATAGGATTTGCAAATCAAAGCTGACTTGGAAAAGTTGTTTCTTCCACAGTTAGCTTGAATTATAAGCTAACTAGCTCACTAATGATGCTAAAAGTAGAAAAAGACTTAATAATCTTGATATTAATCGCCACTATTAATTATGAACCATATTTTAATCGTATATTCCATTGACATACGATATACAATTATAAAGTTATAGTCAGAACTACAAGCTACAGAGTCTCTTTGATTAAATCATCAGCCGAACAGTGGAAAAGGAATATATACAAAGTATAAGCAATAGAAAATACGTCAAGAAAAGGAAAGATTATTGGATGGATAAGATTAACCAATATAAAAATACATCAATTTTTTTTGTTAGATTCCGTCTTTTGATTGGTTGATTAAAAAAAACATTTGGGATTATGAGTAAATAGTAGATTACCCTCTTTATTAAAAAAAAACAAGAAGTCAATTATTCTCTGAAATTGCAACTTTCGTAAAATATTTCCATCAATTTTGCGAAACTTCAAAAACTCTGTTTTGTCAAACATTTGTCCCCCTCCGTCTGTTTTTGCCATTACAACCTAATGACACTGACACTTCCACGTAGATCGAAGGTTATGCCACGACCGTGGTCTTTTTTTTTTTGCTTTTTTTTTTTTTGTCTAAAATATGCGTGGTTATAAAAATAGACAAATACACCCTTCAAATTTAAAACTTATGTAACAAATACCCCTCATTACCTTAATTAGTCCTAACATATGTAATTTAATATGATGAAGACAAATATTCTTCATTCAACCTGCAACTCTGAAACTGTCATAGGCACATAATAACGCATCAAAGCTTCTGTTTCTTTTTGTATTTCGCTACTGCCTCTAAAAAAAATATGCTAATCTCTCTCTTCTGGATTTCATTACTCTGTATCATTTTAGATTTCATCTTCCAAAGCAAGTCAAAAAGAATACTTTAGTATATATTTCATGAATCAATTAACACTTTAAAACAAGCCAAGCCACCGTCCTTTGTTTTTGTGGAAGCAATAAGCTTGAATGCCATGTAAAATGACAAATACCAAGCTAATTGGAGCACTGTATTACTAAACCATTGCCATTAAATCATGAAAGAGTCCACCTATTTTCTCTTCTTCTGTTGGGAAGTCCTTTGATGAAAGAAATTTGTGTTCTTGTTTTCAAACTTAAGCCATGATGTTAGAGAAACTATTCCATCATCTCTGAGGTCACCTGTTCATGATGAGGCATCCTCTTCTATGGACAAGTAAATAACAGAAAAGTAGTGGACTTTTGTTTTGAGTTCCTCTTTTCATCTGTAATAATCTGTATGTTGCAGCAACTTTTCAATTGCTTAAGCCAAAAAAATACATATTAAATAGCAGCAGCTTACTTTCACAAATCTTTAATAGCATTTTAATACTTTCACAAGTCTTTAACAGACTAGAAATGTGGCATGCAAAGCTTGTACTTAGTTATGTCCACAATGAGAAAAGTGATAAATGCTTATGAAAACAAAACCGATGAATTGAAGTAACATCATTGAACTAGTAAAGAAAATTAGTTAGTGTTCTTAAGTGTGGAGGCCTATGATCCAAAAGTCCTAACCAATGGACTCATACTCTCCAGTCCACCACTTAAAAACACTTTAGTTTTTCTTAATCCGCCTATGTGGGACTTCTTAATTTCCAACCGTTTCCATTCTTTCAGAATATAGAGATTCATGTTCTAATCTTCCATCATATTTCTGTCTCCAATTAATTTATTACTCTCTTCTAATAGAAAGATCCATTTCAGTATTTTGATTTCACTTTTACACTATTTTAATATAACTAATTTAAGTTGTAAAAGAAAAGGAGAAGTCGTAAATACTGAAGATGAGGGATCCTCCTCTGCAGACTAGCAATGAAATATAGCATTTAAACCAGTTCTGTATCAACAGAAAAGTAGTGCTCTTTTCTTTGAGTTCCTCTTTTCATACCACTTTTCAAACGTATATTAAATATTCAAATGATTGATCTGCTGCTCCAATCATCACATTTTAATACTTTCACATGCCTTTAATAGCAGCTTACTTGCATTTTAACTGTTATCTTCCATCCAGAGCCAACAATGACACTTGATAAATAAATGCATATGAAGAACAAAACCAATGAATTGAAATGATATCATTGAACAGGAGCAGAAAATCAGAATGAAATTTGAAGACAAAAAAGGTCAAGTTAAATTCTATAGGGGATTATGTCTCCCTAGCTTTAACTAGAAAGTGACTATTTATCAGCATTACGCTTTCAGCATTTAGCAATTTGACGATAAACACTAACACCATTAAAGCATACTGATTCAATCTAAATACATGTGTAGTGATCAAAGGTTTCTTGTTCCACTGCATTTGATTCCATAACATGTCCAATCTAAAAGAATAAAAAACAATTACCAAAGTCTTCAATATGATCTTGTCAAGGTCAGAGCACCATCATAACTCGATCAATTATTTAATTCCAAGAAGAGATCATCCTACAAGCAAAAATCATATCATATATTATATAAACCATAGATGAAATAGTAATTTAAAATTTAATAGGAAACAGAACAATGTACAAAATTTTACAACTTCAAAGTAAACATATTCAATAGTTAGTAACTCAATCATTTACATTTTAAAGTTTGATTAATAAACTCAATCCAACATAGCTACTTAGTAAACAACAAATACAATGACATGATGAATTTTCATTTCCTCTTCAAACTCATGTATGTGAAGTTTCAGGTGTAGAACAAGTTAAAAAAGGCACTTACAAAGAGTAGTTTTTGAATCAGGGCGTTGCACGTGTAGAAGAGGATCCTCTCTTCCGGCGCTCCTTCTCTCCTTGCTTGAAGGACTTCTTGTTTTTCTTTAGAAGCTTGAAAAGATCTTTGATAACCAAGTTCATCTCTTCTTCTTCATCACTGTCAACTTCTTCATCATCCTTTCTTGACGACGCCACTGCACTGCCACTATCTTTCTTCTTCTTCTTCTTCTTCTTCTTCTTCTTCTTCTTCTTCTTCTTCTTCTTCTTCTTCATATGTCTTTCTTCATTCTTGTCCAATCTATTTAACTCAACCTCATATTCTTCAAGCTCTATGAACAAGTGACGCAAGGGCATAGTTGTGAGATCTCTTGATGTCATTATAGTTCTGACCTTGTGCTGCCATTTCCTACTCAAACTTCTCAAAACTTTGTAGACCAAGTCTACCTACATTAGGAATCCTTTTCCCCAATGAAGCAAGATGGTTAACAAGATCATAAAACCGCATTTGCATATCGTCTATGTTCTCACCAGGTTTCATATTCAATAGTTAGTGAATTGATCGTTTGCATCTTAGCTTCACCAGTTCCCTCATGGATATCTCGAAGACATGACGAGGTTGATCATAACTTAAGGCACGAATTAGGAGGGCTTTAGCCCTCCTTTCGACACTAACCATTTTCTTATCATCATTCGTCCATTCAGATTTAGGTTTTTATTTAGTAATACCATCAACAATGTAAGTGGGCACAAAGGGACCATCTTCTATGGCTTCCCACTCATCAAAATGGTTACCTATCAGAAAGGATTGCATAATATCTGGACCATTGAAAAAAGGGATTCCAATATAGTTGATCGGAGCCATTACAAACCTAAAACAAATAATATTGAGAAATAATCCTAAAATTAGAGACGATGAAAATTGAAGTTACAAATATATAGCACTGTAAAATGAGTACATTAAACTAATTACCCAACAATTTTTTAAAAAATAAAATAAAAAAGGAAGTAGAAAACGATACCAGCTGGCTGGAGTGGGGAACAAAATGAAGACGACACCGAGAGAATATGTGAGGAACAAAGGTCAAGCAATGGTAATGGAATGGGACAGAATGAGGAATTAAAGGGAATGGTTTTCACCCAATATGACCGTTGTAGGATTGGTACTATCAGCGCAACACACTTCCGAACATCAGAGATAAAGTTATCACAAAAGTTATCATAAAATAGTTGTTCAAATATCATTTCTCTTTTATTAAATACAAGAGTGAGTTTTATTAAATGCAAGATTTCTCTTAACAAATTATGATGATACTCCCTCCGGTCACATATATAAGCAAAAAATGACTTTTTAAATATATTGAATAATCAATGTATCTAACCTATGAATGTGACCACATAAATTAATTATTCAATATACTTAAAAAAATCATTCTATTGCTTCTAAATATGACCGGTGAGAGTATATTAATTGTGCTTAAGAAACATCCATGCATTTTAGTAAGTGAGAGAAAATACTAAGACTTTTTCAACTTCACATTTTGACATCTACTTCATTTGGTCACTATTATAAGTAAAACTTCACTTTTCAAATATACTGAATAATTAATTTTTTGGTTATAATATAGACTAGATACATTAGTTATTCAATGTATCTGAAAAATAAAATTTTGATTATAATAGTGACCGGAGGGAGTACCATTTAGAAAGTGAAAGAAAATAAGTAGTGAAAAACTTCAAAACAAGGTGGATCATTGAATGCTTGTAGACTGAATCATTTGATGCAAAATCTTTTCATTAGATGTATTTAGTTAGGAATCAGTTTGTAAATTCTTGGTCTGGAAGGTTAGACATAAGTTTTATTTTACTGTGTCAATGTTTCTATTCACATGCTTAATGCTTTTTTCTACGTATAATGTGAAATTGATCGTTCGATTTAAAAAGTGCTTAGGTATATACTCACTCTCATCACATTTTATAAGCAAAAAATAACTTTTTAGATTCATTGATTAATCTATTTGGTTTACAATATAGACTAAATACATTATAATTTCCTTGTGTCATATCATGTAAACAATGATTGTGTACCCTATTTCGTTGCTTCAAAAACAAATCACAACCTTAAGTAAACCCCTAAAGCACCAGGTCCATCACGACGCTGGAGGAGTAGAAGCTACTGATGAGAACCCTGGAGAAGTCCATCACAAATTTGGCTAGCTACATCACGAACAGCACCAGGTCCATGTGGAATGAACACAGCAGAAGACTTGGAGGCAGCACCAATTTCTTTCATAGTGTCAAAGTATTGAGTGACAAGGACCATATCCATGACATCTTTTGCAGTCGTCCCTGGTACATTAACTGAAAATCCAATCACACTGTCTCTCAAACCATCCACAATCGCTTGACGCTGGCGAGCAATACCAGTATAATTCTTGGACACATTTCAATGGTAAAACAGTTGATCGTAACTATTATCAATATTCTTTACTGCAGAATTTGAAGTAATTAAAATACTTGCATAGAGGGACAATGGTAAAGCAATTGAACTCTACAATAAAACATAACTAACATTTTATGTTACCAACAGACAACTGTAGTCTCATAATAATTATTATCACTGGAAAACAGCCATACTAGTACTCAATTGAAAAAAAAAAAACATAAGGCCACAGTTAATTGAGCACGAAAATAAATTTGCAAATAAAAACTATCATAAAATTCACCCCAGAAAAGATTACTGGAACAACCTAGAATCAAACATGGTTGGCTATGACACCATTTACTAAATTGACATGATCCTTAACATATGTCATACCACCTAACCACTAATACCAAGTGTGTGTTTGGAAAGTTGGCTAACTCTTAAATTACCGCGGTTTTATAAAAACAAACTAGTTATATGGGTGCGTTTGATTTAACTTTAAAAAAAAAAAAACCTATTTTTTTAAATGATTTTTAAATCTGATGATTACCTCTTTGTTTTTGAAAAAAAAAAAAATAGAAAAAAATCTGTCCTAATAGCTTTTCATTATAGAGTAAAAAAATGTTTTTTTTTTTTTTTTTAAAATCGTAAACAAACACTTCAATAATGAAAAAAGTGATTTTTTTATTTATTTATTTTTTATAAAAAAATAGATCTGTTTTCTCAAAAAAATCCTAAACAAAACACCCATATAACTGTTATTTGTATGATACAAGAAAATAATCAGAATTGTCACATCAAATTAACTAAAAGATAGGATTTGAAAAACAAAGCTAGCTTGACTCACAAGTTAAGTAGCTAAACAATCGTAAGAATAGAAAAAGACATTGTAATCTTGATATTAATCACCACTATTAATTATAAACCATATTTTAATAGTGACAACTACAAGCGATACAGATGTACAATTAATTTATCAGCATAAAAAAAACAAGAAATAAAAACAAAAAGAAAGAATGAAAACACGTTGAGGTGAAACTGAAGAAGAGAGAAGAGATGAATTATTTACCTGCTGTTAGTTTTTTTGCAGAGTGAATCGTCGCATTCAAAACAAAGAAAGAAGTGTGTTAGTGTTAGTATTTATTTATTATATTCAAAGATCAGAAGCTCGTGGGGTCAACAAAAAGAGAGTTCAAAGAAACTTTGGTGAATGTCGTTTTGCCAAGAAAAGTATGGATTATATAGGATAAGACTGTGGATTACCCCCTCTAAATAAGGTAACAAAGATTATTGGATAAGACTAATTAATAACTTGCTTAACAAGTGTCGCGCCATTTTTCGGAGATCAAGGCTATTTGATTAGCTTTTGACTCACTAATTATTTCACGACTGAACATTTAATTTTTATTAAGAAAATGGGAAGAAAAGTTCAAACTACCCCATTTTGAAAAGATTTAGGGTTCGGGGGTTAGTTACATAAAGGGAAGGTATTAGCACCCTTTATGTCCGTAGTACTCTACGGGAACCTCTTGATTTTATTTAATTAATGTGCTATAACTTGCTTGCTTATTTTTGAAAAGAAGGAATTAAAGTGGAAAAATAAAGACCTAATTATCTACATTTTTTATTGATTTGGAAGGACAAAGTCCTAACGTACCCGTAAGGGATCAAAACCTCATAGTTCGGGGTAGAAATACCGTTTATTTGGTTTTGTATTTTTTATTAGTTTTGAAAATAGTTTTAAAAGAAAAGCCAAGTGGCAAATAAGAGTTTGTTTGTGTTTTTTAATTTAAATGAAAATAACTTGAAGTAGAATTAAGTTGATTGAAATTTGATTAAGGAAATAAAATAGAAAAGACTATCACTTGATTTAGGATCAAGGTTTGTTTATGAAAACATTTTTTTTGTGATTTTTGTTATTTGCATGTTTTTGTGTTTTTTGAATATTGGACTAAAATTAAACTAACGGAGCATAAAAATAAAAACGTAGGTACTTCATGGTGACGTTGGATCACCACAAAGACCTTTAACCTAAATTATAAAGCATAAAAAGAGGCATACACACACGCACGCACACATGCACCTACGACTATTACATAAAAGCCTATGACACACATGCACTAGAATATTCATTATTTGTTAAATAAAAAATTGTACAAATAAAGACTAAAATTAAATAAAACTTATGCAAAAAAATAATATTTAAAATGTTATAAATGAATAGGAACTAAAAATAAAAATATGTAGATAAGATAGTTGAGTTGCTATTGGTAAGGTTGGATAGTTTCACACAACTCACATTTGTGTGGGGTTTAAATGTTTGTCATTTCATCTATAGAAGAAAAAAATACTCGCTAAAGGCTATAGAATTCGACGGCTCTATGACACTTTATGATCCAACTATTTAGATTCACTAAGGGTGTATTTGGGAGTTTATGAGCGGAAGGAATGAAGAGCTTTGGGAGAGGAATTTTTTAGGGGTTATTTTTCTTTCTAGTATAAAATTTTTCTAATATGAAGAAACTAAAAAAATTATATTGGAGGAGAATTTTGAAGGATTTTAGAGGTTTGGTTAAATTCTCCAAATTCAGTTTATATTACCAAAAAAACTCAATATTAAAAATATATTAATTATAAACAATAATTTATCATTCTCTACAATGACACTTTCTAACCAGCAACTTGTAAAAAGAATTTCTATTTTTTCTTTATTCCCCTCCTTGAAAGGTCTCGGTTCTAAACTTCCATAGAACGCAGAGGGAAAGAAGAAGGCAACATGTGTGATAATAGTCTTTTTTAAATCAACCAATATTATTAAATCTCATACTTGCAAGCTGGTCACAAAGAGCAAGGAAGAGAAGGATAGGAGCGTCATATACATGCAGAACACTAAAAAAAACCAGCACCAAGTTATGAACAAGTAGTCCTAATACTCCCTCCGTCCCAAATTATATATCGCTTTGGAACAAAAATTTGTCCAAAATTATATGTCGCTTTACAATACCAATGAAATATTAATGTTACTTTTCCTATTATATCTTTAACTATTAATTACTCTCTTTTTTCAATTATTTCATTTATTTTTTCCATACCATTTATTAAGAATAATTTTGTAAAACAACTCATAATTTCTCTTCCCCACACAATATTAATTACATTTCTTAATACATGTGAAATGGCCAAAACGTCATACAATTTGGGACGGAGGGAGTATTAATCCTCCAAAATGCAGTACCATAGTTATGCCAAAGCTTATCAACATAACAACCTTTTGACATGGCCTATTAGGGGTATTCCAAAACAATTTTTTTTACAGGGGGTAAACCAATTCTTTTATACAGAGGATAAATCCGAAAATAATCTATATTACATGGGATAAAACACCATTAACCATAAACTTATCACACGGCTATATCAACAAATTCGAAATTATTACTGTGTTATTAGTATTTATTGACTTTTTACGTGTATTATTATATATTAAAAAAAAAAATTGTCCCTAAAACTTTGGAGACCCTTACCCCCTAAAGAACATCGCTGGTCGTACCAGATTCATCAACATACCCCTAATATTAGTTGTTTAGGTTGTTCGTGTTGAACAAATGATAGAAGTTGTTCTTTCTCGACATTAATGTCCAGAAATTCTACCTGGTTAATTAAGAACTTTGGTCTAATTCGAATCCTCAATTTTATTGTAAAGAATATCACATTAAAAAGTAAGCCTTTTTTTCCTGTTCTGATTAGCTTCTTCTGATTTGGTTTAGATTTTAATTTTTGTTTTGGGTTTTAACATATTTTGTTTCTTCAGATATCTTTTGATAAAAAAATGTTATGTCGTTTCTCCTGTGCAAGGCACTATTTTTAAACCATGTCCCCTTGTTCAAAGGAAAGAATAGATCAGCATAAAGGTTTTATTCGATGTGAGACATATAACTCTCTTACTTATAAGGTGTTTAACCTTTACTGTTTTATCCCATGTTGGACATATAACTCACACTTGCACACAACGACACTCCCCCTCAAGTGTGAGTCCATCAATTCATCGTGCTCCCCCAAAAGCGGAAGCTCTTTACTTGTTTGTATCGTCGTTGCTGGTGTCTCTGCAAATGGACCGACACTACTTGTATCGCCGTTGCTGCTTTCTGCGAAAACGGACCGACACTACTTGTATCGCCGTTGCTGCTTTCTGCGAAAACGGACCGGCTGTCTCGGTCGTACCCTTCGTCAAACCAGGGCTCTGATACCACTGTTGGATCATGAGAGGAGCGGGGACCGTCCACATCGAGGCTAGAATAACCGCACAAGCAAGAGAAACACCACACTCTTACCCAAAACCTTAAGACAATGAGTTTATGTGCCCTCTTACTTATAAGGTGTTCAACCTTTACTGTTTTATCCGATGTGGGTCATACAACTCTCTTACTTATAAGGTGTTCAACCTTTACAGTTTTATCCGATGTTGGGACATCTAACTCACACTTGTCCACAACAACACTCCCCCTGAGTCCATCAATACACTGCTTGTACCACCGTTGACGGACCGGCTACCTCGGTCGTACCCTTTGACGAACGGGGCTCTGATACCACTATTGGATCATGAGGGGAGCTTGGGGGACCGTCCACATCGAGGATATAACAACCGCACAAGCAAGAGAGAAACCACACTCTTACCCAAAACCTTAAGGTTATGGTTTATGGGTCCTCTTACTTATAAAGTGTTCAACCTCTACTATTTCATCCGATGTGGGACATATAACTCACACTTGCACACAACGACACTCCACCTCAAGTGTGAGTCCATCAATTCATCGTGCTCCCCCAAAAGCGGAAGCTCTTTACTTGTTTGTATCGCCGTGGCTGCCTCGGTTGTACCCTTCGTCGAACCAGGGATACCACTGTTGGATCATGAGAGGAGCGGGGACCGTCCACATCAAGGTTAGAACAACCACACAAGCAAGAGAAACATCACACTCTTACCCAAAACCTTAAGGCAATGGGTTTATGGGCTCTCTTATTTATAAGGTGTTCAACCTTTACTGTTTTATCCGATGTGGAACATATAACTCTCTTACTTATAAGGTGTTCAACCTTTACTATTTTATCCCATGTGGGACATATAACTCATATTTGTACACAACAACATTCACCTCGTTATTCAACTGATGTTCAAATGCTTAAAATAATAAGGTTTAATAATCGTTTGTTTGATTTTGGATTAAGTTTTTCATTGGTGACGACAAAAAGAAGTTGAGAGCAATATTAATTTTGATAAGTTGTAGAAGATTCAAACAGTATTACAAAATATGCATGGATTAGAATTGTTGACTATAACATGCTTAATATTCTCAAGAAAACTGTTTTATTATTTACATTGAATTTCGTTGAATAGTAGGGTGCACATGTAATCATGTATCTCCATAGTAAAGAAAATGATAAAAGAATTCGTAATTCCTAGCTCAATTGGCAAAATGTCGAAATAGTTAGGTCGGATGTTATGACTAGGGTTTGAACCCCGATACCTCCATTTGTTGTTGTGTGAATTTATAATAGCTTTGCCATTTCGTCTATCTACAAAAAAAAAAAGACAAAAGATATAACCCCACAACATGTATAGCACTTTAGAAGAAACTTCAATTGTTGTTATCAGCAGTTTTTTATCATATTTTATTAACGCTGTTATTATTATTATTATCAAGACTTTTAAGAGTGAATTTTGTGGTTTGGATTTCAAGTATCTGTTGTGAATGTATTAGTTTGAGTAATGAAACAAAGAAGATTACTCATAGTATAACTCGTTGTTTATCATATTAATGAGTGTTTTGTACTGAATGGTGAAAGCGCTAATGAATGTGATTCTATAAGGGTTCACTCTAAGGAACATGTTGAGTGGGTTATATGACTATCATTGTTAGATGACTATCGGTATTTTAATAATTCAATTTCTCCGAAATTGAAATCTCTGTTGGATTCAGAGATTTCGATATTTTTCGATGATTTTACAAGTAGCTTTTCTTGTTGCTGGCAGTGCACTGAAAGCCACAAAGAGAGTCGCAAATAGCATTTTTGATGTTGTTATGGCAATCATAAGGCCGTCGGGGCATCACGCCGATGAATTTCTTCTTTTTCAATAATATTTCGGTGGCCGCTGCTTATCTTTTGGTTAGAGTAAGTCAAGTTCATTGATCTCAAGTGTAATACTTGATCTCATGATTAATGGAAAATTAATGGAGTTTGAACCTCAAACCTTACAAATTACAATGCATTGTCCCTACCAACTGAATTATGCTCACGGGGATTATATAAACTATTAATATCTACATAAAATAAAAAGGAAAAATAAAAAATAGGTTGAATCTTTCGTGAAAAATTACTAATTTGAAAGAAATTATCAACAATATAAATGTTTGTTTTATATGCAAAATATTAATTGAAAATCCATATAATTGAAAAGTAATAAAAGAAAAATATTGCTCATATTATAACCCGTAATTTTATTGTGGTGATATAACCTGTAATTTATTAAATGAACTATTATTATCTATATAAAATATAAAATAAATAAAGTTTAGCTATATAAGTTGAAAAAAATATCAAAAGTTTGTGTTTTGAAAGAAAACAATGAGCACATGTAGGCAAACAAAATTATTTCCATATAAATATATAAATTTGATTAAAACAAATAATTTAATTAAATAATTATCTAAAATTTTATCTATCAATTTATTATTTATAAAATGAATAAATTATCTATTAAATTTGACAAAAAATATGCCTAACTAAATATAATTTAAAATCAAATGTAATGAAGGAGAAAACTGAGAAATAGATAAATAGTTAGAATTAAAAACAAAACTTATGTGAATTTTCTCATGGGTTATTCATATGGTTCGTATCTATTTATACACCTTTTGTGCTTGTAACAAACGTTGAAAAAATTGTACATTTATGAAAATGATGAGTAGTTTAGTTAGATATCATACAAAAAACACCTAAGTTTATGCTTTGAAGGATAAACCTTATGTGCATTTCCTTAAATGATTTTTGCGTGGTTCTTTGCATAAAATACTACCTATGATTTCTCAAATCCACATTTTTCTCAAGGTTTTTTTATAGCCACAAAATTCAACTGTTATAAAATAAAGTGAATCTTATGTGAAAGAATCATACGAAAAACATGTAATGAAATGCACCCAAATTTTATCCTCAAAATAAAGATTTTATTTAGCGACAAATGCTAGCAATTAGTTGTAAAAGAACAAAAAAAAATATAAATAAAAAAGATAAATGAATATAATAGTAATAATAGTCTTAAGAAAAAAACAATAATAGCAACGGTGACAGTGATTAGGGATGACAAAAAAATTATACGCATATTTACGAATAAAATCTACCATGAGTACAAAACATATAGCTTATCAAGTACACACAGATAAAATAAATTGATATTTTAAGTACTCTAAATTAATAAATACAGACACATATGTAACAGTATCTCTGCATGCAATTTATAATGATAATCAAGATAAGTAATTTACAGAGATATTTATACTGACCATTTGATTTGATCCCCCAACCCCTTTTAACCCCTTAAAAACATGCATTATGGAGAGTTTTATCATGAATCCGTTGATTTTAGATGACACCCGGGTAGTTTTTTTTTTACATCACCAAAGATTTAATTAGAACCAAGCTCATAGCATGCGAAAATTGATTTAACATTCAGCGTCCACAATACCCACCCAAAAACTTATCACTCATCACTAAGGTATACAAAGAAAGACTGCAGAGACCAAGCGTACCTTCATAAGTGAACATGCAAAAAATGGTCTTCCCCTGTTAGCAGCGGTTTGTGCAATGTGTCTAACCATAAATCTCCCGCAACCACACAACAATTGCATTAAGGAAGATGACTCGGTTCTTGACGAATGAGCAACGCTCCGTTGGGACGAGTTTGTACCAACGTCCATCATCATGTGATTCGATTTTAGTTTTCGATGGAAGGTTCGATTTTGGTAATAAATGGATTTTGCACCAACAAATTCGGTTTGAAAAAAAAGGGGAGTGTTTGGGTGTGGGACCTTAGGTGGAGGAGGCCCTTGTTCGTTTGGGAGACGGACCTGCTCAATGAGTTACTGGTGGTTGAGGCTAGGCATTCCTGTTTAGATAGGGAGGATCAGTGGTCTTGGACCCTTAGTTCGGATGGTCGATACTCGGTGAAATCGGCCAATTATCACCTCCTTAAAGGGTTGCCGGTTACAGGCGCCCCCGATGGTGAGGTTATGCGGGTGGTGCACCTTCAAAAGTTGTTGTCTTCTCCAAGTAGCTTATCCTTGATAGGATTCCTACCAGGCTCAACCTTGTTAGTCGTTGTGTCCCGCTTCCGGACGGGGGCTTAGGATGTGTTTTATGTGTTGCGTCTTCTGAGTCGTCGGTGCACCTGTTCCTTTCGTGTCCCTCTATCCTTCCAGTGTGGTATCAGGTGTCTAGGTGATTTGGTTGGTAGTTTGTGATTCCTTTAGGTCTAGTCCAATAGTTTTTGTCTTACGGGCTTAGGTGGGGGGAAGCGAGTTAGATTAGGTTTGCTCCTGGTTTTGCCTGTTGTTATTTGGATCATCTGGACGTGCTGGAATGACCTTATTTTTTTTTCTGGAAGCGCCCTTCGTGAGGAGCCTATGGCGGATAGAGAGAAGCTCTTAGCTTGTAAGTGGCTCATGGCTAAGGGCCTTGCTAATTCTTGCACTTACGATGAGTGGGAGGTGCAACCCGTCCTGTGTGGGAAGCGGTAGCGGGTTGTGGTGGTTGTTTCCCTGGCGTTGTTGGGGGGTTGGGTGGGGGTTCACAACCTCTGTAACGCCCTCTTTGAATTATTTGTTTTATTTAATTATTTAATTGAGTCTAGAATTTATTAAGAAGAGTTTAAAATATATTTATTTGATTATGTGACTTATTAAGTGGTTTATTATATTATTTAATAGAATAAGATTAGAAAATAGAAATAAGATTGAGTTGAGAGTTTGTTATGAGATTTTAGAGAGTTTTGGGGGAGAAAGAGAAATAAGATAAAATAGAAAAAGGGTTATAAATAGGAGAAACCTAATTTAGAAAAAACATAACGTACGATCAATTTTGGAGAAAAGGGAGAAAAAGCCGAGAGGGGGAAGACCTAGGAGTGCTGCGATTTTCATCTATAAGGTAAGGGTGAGACTAACATTCAATAATCTTGGGTCTATGATTCTGAAAATTGTATTTAACATGTTGTAGGTTTTAGTTTTTGAGAATTTGGGAATTAGGGTTAAAAGTGATTAATTGATGATTTTCTAAAATAATGTTTTTGGTCAAGTTTTATATGGTTTCGAGTCTCTTTTGATGTATATAAATGTTTAGACAAATTTTGGAATCAAATTTAGGCATTGGGAAGTCAAAATTAGGATTTTTGGGTGAAAAATGGGTTCTTCCCGAGAGCTGCACAGTGACAGCATCTTCTGTTTCATGTTCTTGCGTCTTTTTCACATGTTTCCGTTTTGAACTGGGTTTTAGTGTAAAAATGAAAGTTGTAGATAATTTTGTTAGCTTTCCAATGGCTTTGGTTTGGCGTAAAAATGATTTTTGGTTTAGGAGTTATGATGAAAATACTCCAAGGAGGTCTTAGTGAATTTTTATGAATTTCAGCACAACTTTGTCCGAATTTGAAATGAAAACTGGTATTGATTAGTACATAATTGGTCTTAAGTGTAAACACGAAATTTGTAGGTATAAATGTTAGCTTTCTAATGCCGTTGGTTTGACTTCAAAAGGATTTATAGAACTAGAGTTATAGTCAAATTACTGCACGTAGGTCACAGTGAATAATTGAATATGATTGATGAATTAGTATATGAATGTATATGTTGTGAATACGATATTGTCCATGATTGATGAAGTGTTATATGTATATATGATGTTTTAAGATGTTGATTATTATTTGATGTTGTTATACTGTGATATAATTGTATATGCATTACTTGAATTATATGTGAATAATTGAGACGTTGTTGACTTGCATTTGATATTATTATGTCATGCTGTATTTGTATACTGTTGTGTTGCTGTTGTTATTTAACTAAGCTGCATGAGTCGGTCTAAGTTGATTAAGATGATGAAGTTCCAAATTATTGGATTATATAAGAGGTTGTTGATTTAAGATGTTAAGAGGTCGAGTCCATGCATTAGCATTTCATTGTTGGGGGCTTGATGCCCTGGAGCCTTTGCTCAATTAAGTTGAGGGCTTGATGCCCTGGGAGCCTTTTTACGCTCAAATAAAGTTGAGGGCTTGATGCCCTGGAGCCTATTTACGCTCAAAGATTGGTACCACATGCATGATTAGAAGATTAAGTTGCATAGGTCAAGAGGTTAAGTTGTCAAGTTGTCAAGTTATCAAGTTGTCGAGTTGTTAAGTTGTTAAATCATGAAATTGTTTAAAGCTGTGATTCTTTATATGAACTATTAAAGAAGTGAATTATGATATATTATTATCTATGATGAATATTATGATGATTACATGATGTTGTCTATGAGTTGTTAAATATGATTGATGATGCTTATGTTGTTAAATGTAATTGATGAATTATATGCTTAATATTATTGTTTGTGAAATCTCACCCCTTCTGTTTGCCCACCATGGGTAACTAACAGGTAACCAAGAATAAGTTGATGTCGTGTGAGCTTTCCTTCTCGTGTGTCTTAGGTGCTCTGATACGTAACGGGATGGGAACTTTGTTATTGCTTTTCTATTCCTTACGTATTGTTTTTGAAGATTTATGACTATGTTTTTAGATTGGACTTTTATGAGACATTTATGAAGAGGCCTTCGTGCCAAAGACTGTTTTAGTTATTGAAATAAATTCCGCTGCGAAGTATTAAAGATCTTGTATTTGAATTTTAAAGGATAAATATTTATTTATTCAGTTTATGATTTTAAGAAAAGAATGTGACATTCCGTTTATGTTGAAAAACTCGGATTATTTATGCGAAATTTTTATGTTGGGAAAACGGGGTGTTACAATCTCTACCTTTCCGGCATGGCTTCCTGGGTTACTCTTTGTGCTCTGTGTCCTTGTAGGTTTTGGTGTGTGCGGCATTTCCCCTAGGGGGAGCTTCTTCGGTGGTTCTTCTTCTTTGGTGGTTGTTGTTTTTTCTTATTTGTGTTTTTGATGTTTATGGTGATCCCTTGGGGTGTTTCTCTTTCCCCGGGTGTGGGACAAGGTTTATTCCTCAGGTGTTGGTGACTGACGTCTTATGGCGTCCTTTTGGTGTATTTTGTACTATTTCCTTTTTTATCTATATATTTATTTTTCCATTAAAAAAAATGAGATTTAGGGATTTAGGTTTTGTGTTTGTCCCTAATTTTGATTTATGTACTTCCACTTTGTTCCTTATGGCACGTCATACCTCCTTGTCAGCCAAAACAATTGTCACCTCAACTATGTACGACCTCATTTATAACGTTAAGAACTAAAGTGGTTAATACACATTTATGGACTATTTTGTATTTTAACTTGAGTCAGCGACGAACCGACGAGATACAAAATCAAAGACCAAAATGACTTTTTTTTTTGGGGGTCAAAAGTTAAAAAAATCTCTTAAAATCATGATGCAGAAACACATCCACCCACCCCTTATCCACTTCTATAATCAACAGAAACCTACAGCATAAAAAAATTAAAGACCAAATTATTATTTATCTCTTCAATTTATAAAATATGGTAGTACATTGATTAAATTAATAAGCATCCAAGTGATAAATAAATGATAATATTGTGAAAGGTAACTACATCAACAATTCAATATTAGTCCATGCATATCTCGTGGTATATATATAAAGGGCATTATTAGCTACAATACAATCAATGGCTCTTCTAGTTCTAGCATCCATGGTTTGGTGAAGATTTATATTTGTAGGAATTGGCCCAAAAGAGATAATGAACAAAGTTGAATCCACTAAGCACACACATCAACCAATAAAACCTCTCAAGATGATAATCATTCAAGTTTTCACCCAACAGCCATGGTGTTTCTCCAAATGCTCCAGTCACCTTATTGATAACAGACACAAGAACAGTGCTAAGAAAATATCCCATAGCCAATGAAGCCCATGAAAGTGATGTAGCTAAAGACCTCATACTCCAAGGTGCCTCAGTGAAGAAAAACTCCATCATACCAGCCAATGTAAAAAGATCAGCTGAACCTAAAAACAAGTATTGTAAAGCCACCCATAAGAATGTTATAGGAAGAGGTTTTGTTGAATCCAACAAACCATATTTAGTAGCTGTTTTCTTTCTTTTGGTTTCTACTAATGCTGCAACAGCCATAGCTACAATGGATAGAAATAGCCCTGTGCCTATTCTTTGTAGATGTGTTATTCCCATTTCAGTTTTGGTTATTTTTCTAGCAAATGGAACAATGACATGGTTGTAGAGCGGTGCAAGGATCATGATGAAGAAGACTGGGAACACTGGTAGAGATGCTGGAGGGACTCTGAAGGAACCAATCATGGTGTTCATTGTGGATGATTGTTGAACTGAAAATGTTGATAATTGAGCTAAACAACAGTTTAGCATTATGGTTGACATGAATATGGGAAGAATTTTCAATACAATTTTTGCTTCTTCTACTTCTTTTATTGTGCATTTTAATTTTTGGTGAACTGGTTCAATTACTGCTTTGTTGAGGCATTTTAGGCTTTGTGTTAATGGTGTTTGGTGATCTATCATCATCTCTTTTCTAGCATTGGTTTGTTCTCCTTCTCCTATTTCAGCTGTATAGGATGGAGTTGTTGGCATGCTAGTGATAGCATTGGCCGATGAATTCCTTGATTTGTAGTTATTGCAAATTGCTGCCACAAGAACCTGTCATTATCAAATTCAATGCAGCTTGTTTAGCCTCTTTGACTAGTCATCTTATCATATATTCATTGTAATCGGTCAAAATAGTCTCTAATTTTTGCAAATAAACAAATAGATCCCTAAATTTATAAAACATTAGCCAAAATAGTCACTCTAATAAACTTTTTATCGATAGAAATACGACGTGACACATTAATTGAGTATGCGGACTGTACATGTTGATCTCACGTTAATGATATCATACCAAAGACTAATTTACCCATAAAATTTAGACCTGTTGGGTACTAAATTGCCTGTAACTAATCTATTTGTAATTAAAATTAGCGATAAATTTGAACCTAAGATGGCATAAATTTTATAGGCAAATTAGTCTCTAATGTTCTGACATTAATGTGTCACGTTATAACATTTAATGATAGAAGTTCACGAGGGACATTTTTAAATGATATTCTACAATTTTAGAGATGTCCTAGATTTTCCAATTGACAAAACTGAATGACTATTTTGACTAATATTAACAATTGATGACCAAATTTTCTATTTACTCTATATTTTTGGCAGCTGCTAGTTGCTCAAAGCATGGTATGGATTTCATCCATTCAGCCAATCTTGCAGTAGCTCATATGGATTGGATGGTTCACGTTTTAACTTTGTATTTTGGATCCGATTTATAAAAGTCAGAACGTGGGCCATCCAACTTTGATCTTATAGTTTAGATCCTATGACCGCGTCAAATGCTGACTTGATTTCCCTGTTGGATGAAAATCGGATGATTTTGATTTAAGACATAACTTAAAATATAATCCGAACAATCTTCATCCAACGACTGAAATTTTTCATGTATAGAATCCATTCCTTCAAATACCTGCTTCTCTGACAGGAGGGAATCAGGATCCTCTAAAGTGTACCTTGAACATAGGTGTGATGGGGCTTCCAGCTGGAACTTTGGTTCTATACTTGTGTGAACCAAGAAGAAAAACTGGAATGGAGAGCAATATTGAAGCAGTTGATACACCTAAACCCCACTGCCATCCTTTGTTGTCTTCAATCCACACCACAAAAGTAACTGCAAACAATGCACCACATGACAGGCTGAAGACAAAGTAGTTAAAAAATTCAGACCTTTTCTTTCTTCCTTCTGGTGTAGTCTCATCAAATTGTTCAGCTCCATGAGGAGGAAGTGAACCTTTTATTCCCCCTACTCCAAGTGCCACAAGATAGAGGCCTGCAAATAGCATAGCTGCTTTTCCACCTTGAACTGTCTTGCATAAATTGTTGGTGCTCCCCATAACACAGTTTGGTGGTATGTGAGCTTGTATAGTAAGCACTAGTAGACCCTGTTGATCTCACTCTCAACTTAATTATTATCTTGATAACATCATGGAAATGTTATATTTTTTCAGTTGTTCCTTAACATGCTTCAATTATTTGACAATTTCATTAAGCTAATCTCAATTTCAATGCTTTCTTTCTTTGGTTAACTTATTAGTTTTATATGATATGATTGAAGGGTTGTTTTGGATTGACTTGTTCGAGCTTATTTATTAACATATGCATTTGTGAGACTATTTGAATTGAGAGAGTGTATGAAAATGATTATTTGGGAGATTGTATGAAAATAACTTATGACATTTATATAAGTTGACTTTATCTTATCTTATCTTTTGTTATTGAAATAGTTCATATATAAACATTTATATGATAAACAATTATGTTATAAACACTTAAGTTAGTTGGAAAATAGGCTCAATTTCATGAGGTCCATTTTTTCCAAATCCTTTTTTTTTTTTGGGTGATGTTGAAAATTGAAAAAGAGTCCCATCTAGTGGGGATTGTACTATTGACAATACTTTGTGGTTGTCAATCAAAATCTTGATCGTGTGGTTGTCTCACGCATCTTTATTGCTTCATTCTTCTAGAATTTACCCTCTTCAACATATTCCATTGGTATATTTCCTCCTTACTATAGGGTAATTTGTAACTACCTACCTAAAAGCACAACCTACAGGAGTAATATTATTATGTACACCTTCTTTCCACATTCAAGCCTTCCATTGAAAATTATGGTGGTAACAATAATTTTAGCTTATTATTATTATTATTCATTTTTTTTCTTAATTTTTACGTGTCTGATATACAAGCCACTATTTTGTATTCCGATGAATTTGAAAGTCTTGAAGCATTTTCCTGCAAAGCTAATATATTAACTTCAAACACAGGAAAAATATAGAAGCTTAAATAGGATAAAAACTTACCATGAATTCTATTGCAGCACTTATTAAGTAGATGGAATAAGTAGTGAAAAAAGCATCTGCAAGAAATCCACCAAGAATAGCAAGTAGGAAAGCTGTTCCCATGAAGTTGGTGACAATGTTGGCAGAGGTAGAAGGTGAAAAGTGCATAAACTTGGAAAGGTATAAAACAAGGTTGCTTGCATTTGCAAGATATGCTAGGTTCTCCAATACCTCCACAGCTGCAGAAAAATTATAATATGTTATGTGTGTGTGTATATCCTTACAAAACATCCATTATAGAAAGATTTTTTATTTTTTTTAAGTATAGTTTGGACTTGAGGTACATAGTACTATAACATTGTAGGTTAATTAACATTTTGGAAATCAATGAAACATAAAAGAAATTAATGTGATTGTACTAACCCAAAACATAGGAGGCAGCAAGCATTCCACCGTGATGTCCTTTGATGGCTGGTCTGTTCCTCCAATCTACATAGCCTTCCCAAACTTGCACCCTTCCTTCTTCCTAGCAAAAATAAATTAAATTTGGTGTTAAAATTAAATTAATACAATACTAGAAACAAATAGACTAAGAGTGGAATAAATATAGGAAAGGTTCTACCATATCTATTTATTTTTATCTTTAATTTGGGATAGTGGTGGCAGAATAGTTAATTTGATGAAGAGCACTTTCTATTATGTTGGAAGTGATAAAAATAAACTGAATTTATAGATGGGGAAATGGAATTTCTGATAGATGAGGAAAGGTCTAGACTTTTTGAAAGCAACCATTCATTCTCATGAATCTTTTTACCTTTCTTTAATTTAATGGTGATGTTGAATGTTTCTACTGTTACCTCACTCTTAATTTCTTGTTTTTCTTTCATTCCTTCATCATATCATGGAGGTGTGGTGTTGCTGATTGATATTCCCTTGGTAATATGCAGCATATCTCTATAGTAAATTATATAATTAAGAACTCAATTAATTTAATTACCTCTAAAACAAAACTCAATTAATTTAGAAAACATTTTCTGTTTTTACTTTTAGGTACAAAATTAATTTTCTTTTTTGGATTTTCTCATGAGATAATCATGTTCGAGATACAGTTAGATATTAAACGTGAATATTTATTTCAGATGAGTATATTGATTCGTAAAATTGAGGTAAACCGACATTACAAAGAGTTGTATTGTGACTTGGGAGTTACTCTATCAATTTATCTATCTATTAACAAACTCTAAAATGAAAATAGATTAAATAACTAGAATTTCTCGATTCTTCTAAAAAAAAAAATACTTTGGGATAAAATCTTGCTTTTTTATATTGCCATCAACGGCGAAGCTTAGTTTCCAGATCAATTGTTATTCAAGTCCAACACGAAATGAGTACTAACCTCTTGAAAGATTATTCTTGCCGAAATGAAATTTCTGTTGTGAATTCTACATGAAACATAATAATTTTGTAATTAAAATAAGAAGAAGAAAATTCCTCCCAAGTGTTGTTGACTTGTTTTGATGTGTCAAGTGTGAATTAAAGTTTTAAATTATATAGAAGAGTAGATGTTGAGTAACATATAAGAGAACCTATAAATTCAATTTCTTAAAATTTTAGATGAAGACATGGTGTTCAGTCTCACTTGCAAGTTGTATGGTTGCTTTGGATTCAATATGATGAGTCAATACAATGAAACTCCCTTTCATGGTTGTATAAAGGTATCAACTTTGGTCCGACTTGATGGGGGAGTGGGTGAGATTCATGGTTTTGGATCAAGGACAAGGAAAATCTCACAAATAGAAGAGTAGATGTAAAGAAACATATAATTAGAGAACTCATAATGGTATCAACCTTATGAGTGGGGGAGTGGGTGAGATTCATGGTTTTAGGTGAAGATGTGGTGTTCAATCTCACGTGTGTGGATTCTTTCTTTGATGTAATAAACCAACCTTGTGAGTCTCTTTGTCATGACTCAATAATGGTATCAACCTTGGTTTAATTTGTTGGGGAAGCGGGAGAGATTCATGGTGTTGAATCAAGGACGCATGAGTCTCACGCTTGATGGAGAGATTGTTGTGATGTGTTAAGTGTGAGTTAAAGTCTCACATTGAATAAAAAAGTATATGTTCAACAATATACAAGAGGAGTGATAAACCCAATGTTTTAAGGTTTTCTAGAAAGATGTGGTGTATAATCTAACTTTTTTTTATATGTGAGAGAGAGAGAGTGACAACATCTAATTTAATAGCATAAAACGAAAAATATCTACAAATAATGTGACAAAGTGATTGGAAGTTTGGAACACTCATGCCTTCATATTTGAAACGTTGACGACTTACCACCATTAGTTGAGTCGGTGAGTTGATATCTCAATCTAATCCATTTCACCAAGACGAGAAATCAAACGAACGTCGCAGTGAAACAACAAGATAAAAAAAAACATACTAAAAAAAAACTTGATCAATGTGAAAACTACTTATCTAGAATAAAAAAGATAAATAAAATAAAAAGATGTGACTCATTTTCAATGAAAGAATAATAAGAAGAAATTTAGAGAGAAGGTAAAAGTTAGGCTAATCTATCTAAAAAATTTAGAATTGGTTTGTGTGATTGCATTTAAGTTTAATGTAATAATACAACTCGGTGAGACCTTCCCTCATATACTAACAAATGTTCTCATATGTTCTACATATTTCCTGTTTATTTAGTTGCTTATTGTTGACAGGATAATGTTATAACAAATATGGAAATGCTATAGTGATTGTAATTAATCCAATATATAATCTGGAGAAAAAAACAATAGTTGTTGACATCGATTTATAAACTACATATTGGGAAATTAAAGGTGGCGTTAGGTAATTGCATGAAGAAACCATGCAGTCTGTATAGCAAGTTATATGGCATTGCAAGCTGAGACAAATCTTAAAAAGCAAGTGGCCAAATATTATTGACAAAAAGTCATAATTGTATGACGGTGGGAGTGAAGGAATAAATAAAAAGAAGCTTTTCTCAAGTATGGCCTACACCACATCCCACAAAAGCACACATCGGTCTACATAGTGCTTACAAAGTCCACTGTGTCCTTAATTATGCTATATTCTCCACATTTAAATTTTAAACAGTTCACCAACTTTAATATTTTTTTATTTTGTAATAAAATTGTGTCGTACAACTCAGGTTTTGTCAAAATAATAAAACATTTTAGATAATAAAAGATTTTTGTAACATTTTATATCATGGAATGTGGGCTCGGATTCATAATTTTTCTCTTCTTAGCATGTACTGTGTGTGAATTTTATCACTAGATTCTTTGAAAAATAAAAAAAATTATATACAAATATATGTCTTTCATAAAAAAATAATACATTATTTATTTTTATAAAAAATATCTCTAATTAATTTTCTACCTTTTGTTGTCATCAAACAACTAAAATATTGATTAAAGGTACAATTTTATCAGCTGATTTAAGTTAATTAGGATTAAAAGACTTAAATGATTGGTGTTCAAATTTTAATGAAGGAGAAAAGGTACTACCATAATTATTATACTAATATTTTCCTGATAAAAATCGTTGTATTTGAGCCTTCTTGAGGACGAATAGTACAAAATGGGGACCATTTTAAACATACAAACATCAAGTTTTAAATCTAAACTACTGTTTAATATTGGGTACATAAAATTGATGGTGACTAATATTGTAGCTATATTTTGTTTGTCCCATTTAAATTTCCTAAGAGAACTTTCAAGTTGAAAGGGATTGAAGTTCTCATGTATTCTTCTATTGGGTCATTAAACAGTAATGTAGTACCCAGTCATTATATCAATTATGTAATGTATGGTATTCCCTTCTGGTTAGAGTATATGTTTATGGACCACATGTGATGTGAGTCCCTTGATCATAAAAATATGTGGCGTTGGGATTGGAAGAGTAATGTGGATGGATGAATGTTCGATTTATGGGATCTCAAAGTTGGGTGGCTACTATGCCTATAGGATCCAGCATTCCAACTGGCTTATACTACCACTTACCCAACTCCATTTATTGGTGTACTATCTAATAGTAGTTCCTCTATGTTGAGTTTTAAAAAGTTCCATTTAATAAATAAAAAAGGTTACAAATTAGAATGTTCGAAATCGTTGAGGAAATTTTGTTTAAAGGAAAATATATGTTTTACAATAATAATATATTTTATATATAAAAAAAATGATAAATGTTATCCTTATATGAGAGGGGAACGAGACCTTATATCTTTAAATAGATATGTCAACGTGAATCCATGAATACGAATAATGCTCATTCGTTTTTGTTTATAAACAAAATTATATTATTTGTTACGTTTGATTTTTTTTTTACAAGATTTGTTACGTTTGATATAAAAATGTTATTTTTGCTCTATTTATATTTGTGCATATATGCGCAATATGAGCATTTTATTATGCATGAGTATTAACAAATATCAACATAAATCATAAATATTTATGAAAAGATTATTTTTTTTATAAATATTATAGAATTTTTTCCTTTTTTAACAAAAAATTACAATCCATGAAACATATAATTTATTTCTGCTTATCTAAAATAGATAATAGAACATCATCCTCCTTTCACCAGAAAATAAAAAATTAGTACAACATAAACATATGGATCATCGCAAATCACCTATTTCAACTGTTTCGAACTAGGTTAATGCTCATTCCTCTAAAAGACCGGTTAATTCCAGGCCAATATGGACCATTTATGCTGGATCCAAGATTGGCTTTCTCCAATCTGCTCACACAACTGTCCGGTCGAACTAGGGCTAGAACGGTCGAAACCCTAGTTCAGTACTATAAAAGCTAACTCATAGCGTTGGATTGCTCTTGACAACATACCGCTAGATCTAATAGTTTAAGTCCACGTTGGTGTCTTTGTCTGCAATTTTCCGTTTCTATGTGTAGAGATAACAAAGAGAATATTGCGATTTGGGATTCAACATATATTTGCCTATTTGCCTGTAAGAATCGAAGGAAAATGGACCCCTCCGGGTAAATTTCTACATAACAGGATGAAGTGTGATCTCATACAAAAATGGATGGGTCTATTTCTTTCCATCTTAAATAGTGCGAGATTTAAATAGAAGTAAAGGACAAATGTAAAATACTTTTTTTAGGAACAAATGTAAAATGATGCTAATACGTTTTTTATTTCTTTCAACGCGTTATTTTCTATTGTTTAAAATGTATGAGTTTTACCAATGGGTTTTGGAATCCCAGTTCAAATCTCAATTATGACAGATGTTTATATTTAATGTTCGAAAATATCTCAAATATAATCAACTTAGAACCTATGAGAAAAATAAAATTATGAGTCCGATTATATATATGCATGACTCTGTTTAGAAAATGTTGTTAGAGGTTTTACATATAACAATAATTTGGGAAAAGGATACTTCTCCTAATCGGATCCTCATTGAACATTCTAGCAAATGAGTGATAAATTTCACCTTTATCCTCTACGATAAATTTCCCCTTTATCCTCTATGTTGCTTAATATGAAGCACGAAAACCTGACATTTGCACAACATGTCGATACTCGATACTAATTATTTAAAAAATATAGAAGACCGATACGACGACACCGATACATATAATTAAATAATATACGAACATCATCTATAAAATATCTAATTGAAGAACTAAGTACTATATAAATTGAGCAATTAGGTACATTACAAAAAAGTTCTTAGACAAAATGTGACAATTTTTCACCATATACTACACTAAAATCGTTTAAAAATGATTTTGTAGAATTTATTGTTTTCAACCCCTTCATTAACCATCACTACTTCAACACATTTTAAGTTTCATAGAAGTGTCCTCTCAGAAACAAAACAAAAAACTCCATAGAAGTGTAATTACGGTGACTTACCATGCATGATTCTGTCAAACACACACTGTGATAAATGAAAGACAATTCAATTTGTTATTTGTTCTTGAAAACTTCTTTATGAAGCCTTTATATATGCTGTTCTCCATTTCCGTTATTGCAACGACCACATTCGTTTGTTAAAATTATTATGTTTTGTACAAAACTGGTAACGAACTTGACTTTTTGATTGAGGCCCACAATTAAGTACTATATTTTGTCTAGTGCTATAGTTTTTTCATGATTCATCTAGAACCTGGGAAATTGCGACGTACGTGAACTACCCACATGACATAACAAAACAACACTCTCCTTAAAATGAATTTGAATTTATGTACTTTTGATTTATTAATTTTAAGATATATCGAAATATTAGCTTATTAAAATTCATTCATAATAATATTACATGTTTTTGTTTTTGAGTTTCATTACATGTGTCAAAATTAAATATTTACAAGTATTTGTCTTATTGTCTAAATTGTACAGTGTAGAATTAAGATTCAAAAGTTTGTGATATTCGCAAAATATTCGCCACTGGTCACTGAAATAACATCCAAAACGCCAGTGGCGACAAAGCTCATGTGCAGGTATATCAAGAATATGCAATTCAATAATGGCTACCTTTGGCTATATGCATGTGCAACAAAGGGAAGAAGCTATTTCTACATTCTGGATATATCTTTTGTGGTCCAGTCACATTACTTTTACAAGAAATAGATGCTTGGTTTTAGGGGTTATTTTTTTTTTTTAAAATGTTTTAATAACGGATTGATTATTTTGACTCAGATGCTATAATGTATTGATGTATAATTTCGAATACTAATCTACTTATTCACTTTAATGGGGAAATTTTTTGAAAAACTAAAGAAAACCAAATATGCTACATCTAAGCAGCCAAACTTGCACTTCCACACTATAACAAGACCATTAGAAGAGCCTCCCCTAAACAAAGTTATATGCTCTAATAGCAGTAGTATGAGTGAGTACTGAGTAGCCTTTATTGATTATGATGAGCTAAATATATTAGATATATAAAGGTGATGATTCCTATTTTTAATGCCTTGAGATCTTATGTGTAAATATGGTGTTATTGTCTCTTAGTAGTTTCAATCATTTATTTGAGAAGAGTATAGCTATTTGAATTGTAAAAAAAAAAAAAAAAAATTAAAATCACACTTGAAAATCTTTTAAACTAAAGAATGGCTATTCAAAGGCATCATACACTCTTTTTTTTTTTTTTTGTCAGAGTGTTCTTAGGTGTGTATGACTGTTTGACACATAACTATTGTACAATTTTAGTTCGTAGGAATTATAGAAAATTATTAATAGTTATTATAATTTGAGGTATTGATCTCACATTGAGCATTCTACCACCAAATTAGCTAATCCATCAAGGAAAGTTATAGTAGTACATCATATTCCCTCCCCAGTATACGGATATCCTCCAAACATTTGACTTCTCAAAATATCTTTGATTCTAACAAATTTTTTTAAAAAATAATAATAAATTGGTAGTCAAGATTATTTTGAGAAGTTCAGTTTTTTGCGAGAATAGAGGTATAATTGAGAGTGGGTGGGTATGAGTTATATATAATTTTCTCCATTAAATATTGGATGTCAAGGTCGTGAAAGTATATCTCAACTACTATAGGTGACTACGAAGTTCAATTATTAGATTATCCACTTCTCTACATTTAACATGTGTTAGCCATTAGATTATCCACTTCTCTACATTTAACATGTGTTAGTCATCAATTAATTGACGTGTGTGTGTGTGTTGGATGTCAAGTTTTTTTTTCTTTTGGGTCAAGTAGCCTAGTGGGTAGAGCTCACACAATTAAATTGTGGAGTGGCTGGGGTTCGAACCCCGGCCCCTGCATATAAAATGCAATATCCCTACCAACTGAGCTAAGCTCACGGGGATGATGTCAAGTTAATCAATATGAACAATATCTGAATATTTTTTTAAAGGCTATTATTTCGCTCACTTTATGATTTTCTCGTGCATCCTATGGTTATTCTAGAAATGTCCTTATCGTTCGAATTATATAATCTGAACTAAGAAATATGGTTCAGATTATATAATCTAAAATATGCTTATAAATAAGCAACAATCAGAATCTATCACTTTTTAATAGTTGTAAATTTTGCTTTTGAAACAATCAAAAAACAAAGTAAAAAATAACAGAACCTTTCAAATAAAAAATATAAAAATACAACAGGAACAACTAACAATGACCTACAACAAAAGTATGAGGTTAGGAGAGTTATTATGGTTCTTAAACTAATTATCCATGTTACAAACGGTCTCAGTCTTTGTCCTGATACAATTCGGATAATATAATCCAAACATGTTTTTCTTTGTATTGTTGCATTAATAGGGATGTATATGGATTTCGAATTTTATAATCTGAAAACAACAAGGAACGCGCCATCCAAAAATAGGGGGATACTCTTTTCAGATTCTATAATCTAAAATGTCCAGGGACATTTTTAAAAGAAAAAAAAAAGAGCGCGTGCGAAACTTGTAGGGTGGGAAAAGTAATAACATATTTTAAATAAGATGGACCAGCACTAAACAAAGAAATTCCAGAAAAGCCCAAGTTATTCTAACCTCAAGTATGTAACTTGTAGTCAAAATATTTTTTAATGGGGATTGCTACGTACAGCCGCATTAATTGATTCTTACGCCTCCTTCTCAGCTTTCTTACTTTTTAATTTGAAATATATCCCTTTTCTAAAATTATATTTTAGAGGCATCAATGGCGTACAAATTCAGAATGTATTTTAAAAATTGATTTTGGAACTGGTTTTTTAAAAAATTGTGCGCATTCCTGATCTTTCTTACTTATTTTTATAAATAAGTTTTAAAAATACTATAAGGAAATGCAAATAAATACCCTTAGAGCACCTTTAATGTTGATCTTTATTTGTTGGTTCTTTATGGGTATCATTGATCCACATAAGGATCCAACAACCCATTAAAATTTTACTACAATGGTGAAATATGTAAAAAAAAACTCAAAATGGCTCCCACCAAAAATAGAAAATGCATAAACTACTAATGGTGATCCCTACTAAAGTTGAGTTTGGTGGTTTGCTTCATCATCCTTATGAGATTTGGATATTAGGTTTGTCGTGACTCCTCTTCAGCTCCTCTTTTAGCTAAGCAGTTGAATTATCAGAATACGATGTGATCTACTTAAAAGACTCTCTTCTTAACGTTCTTAGTGATCACAAACCTAAAACGTTATGACATTTTTATTTCATAATGCTACATGCTTAAGAAGATCATATTTTGGAAGGTTACTAACCTCTATAGAATATACCTTTTTCACCAAAGCGGAAAAAATAATTCAACTATAGTTCAAATAGATATATTACCCGTTGAGGTGCATTGATTTTGTGTTGGAGTATCAAGTTTTTTTGGGTTACATTGGAGTATCAAGTTTCAATTAAAAGTTTCAAATCAAATTAAAATGTGAATATTGACCTACATAATAAAAAAAAAAATGATGAGATATAAATATCCAAATCATTGAAGTTATATCTACATTTCGTCTGTACTCCCTAACATGCTAACATTATCCACACCCCGGTCTTCACAGGAGTAAAAAAATAGGTATTTATTTTTGGAAGTTGAGATATTCTCTATTTCTTAAAAGAAATATGGTGTTCTATTTACAAGAGGAATTGACACAGAAGATATATCCTCATAAACATAATTCATCATAACTTGTTTATGGAATTATGGGTCTCGCTAACGAACGTTATTATAACGAACGTTAACTTGGAAGTAGCTCTCTATAGCTTCTTAGTTTTCACGTCAATTTCGCCTCGAGACGCAATAAGGAAGGTCCAACTGCGGATCCAAACAAGTGCTTAGACCATCCAACACAACCTTAGATTTTTATGGTTGGTTGACCTAGTCCTGCAAGAAAATAAGAACATGAAGAAAAAAAATCTCATTTTATGATTGTTGTAGTATGACTCAAAAATTGATGGATGGAGAATATTGTTGCTAAAAATATAAAAGATTTGTTTCAAATATATATTGTGCTGAAAATATATTTATGGACAATAAATATATTTTTGTATCGTATGAAGAACGATTTGATGCAAATATATTTTAAAAGGGAATATTATATTTTTGATGCAAATATTCTTTCACTGAAGGAGGAAAAAAAAAACGAATCTTCAGTGTGGTATTTGTTTCAAATTTATGAGTTATACTTTTACTATAAATATAGACCTTGTATTAAAGCAAACTTTGAGATAGAGGGGGCTGAAACAAGGGTTTAGAAAAGCAACAACAAAACTAGGGTTTGTATAGAGTTTGTCTCTTCGGAACAAACACTAGGGTTTGTGGGTTGATTCACCTTGGGAAACACTATTAGGATTGGAGTCTCTTGGTTACGGGAAGAGATTGGGACTTTGGGTAGAATTAGGCGGGAGACTTATTCTTGTAACTCATTGATTTCTCTTTGTAACGAAACTCATCATATAGTGGATTGGAGGGCTGCTCTCTCCCCCAGACTAGGTCAGATTGGACCGAACTGGGTCAACAAATATCTTTGTGTTCTTCTTCTTCTTTTGTTCTTCTCGCCGTTGTTTTCTACTTTTGCCTTGTATTTAATTATTCCATACGCTTTGTTTTGGTTGCTTAATTATCCTTGCTCCACACATCAAGTTGTTATTGGTGTGATTTTTCATCGAATTCGCAACAACGATCTAATATCTGATGGACAACGAGTGTAAGTAATTTATTCTATTCATAGAAATTAATTTCTATGCATTCATAGATGTAATTATTTTTATTTTTTTTGGTACAAATTATTTTTTTAAATAGATCAAATAAAATCATGTCAACTAGTTATTTTTAAAGATATTTTAGAAATTAACCTAAAGAAGTGGTATCATTGTGACATGTACATAATTTGGATAATTTTAATGGGTTGAATTGCCTTTTAACTCAAAGAATCATACATTTCAAAATTCTATATATTAATTCATTTCAAGTCAGCTCATTAGTAAATCAGAATTTTTGCAAATTACAAAATGAAAATCGACTTGACTCAATTGGACTTACATGAACAAACTAAACTCGGGTAAACTTGCAAGAAATTTTAACAAATTGAGTTTTTGATCTCTTTTTCATCTACTATGTGTTCGTGTGATTTCAACTCAGATTTTGATATGGTTCACAAACTTTTCTTTATGATTGAGCTGAAGTGAATTAAGGTATTTGTGATATTATATGAGTCATTGTATGTCGTTTATGTGACAAAAAAAATGTATGTTGTGACTTTTTTTTTAAAGAAAAAAAATAAAAAAATAAAAAAAAATTAAAAAAATAAAAATAAAAATAAAAATATGTATGTTGTGACTTGTGTGTGTATATATTTTTTTTGAAAGAGTGTCTATATTATTTTAAAAATCTTATGAATCTACAAGTGGGATGTACAAATCAATTTCACAAGCAAAGCAAAGCAACTTTGTTTAAAACTTTCTTTTCTTTTATTTTTTTGTCAAGAAACTCTATTTTTTGTTCAAACGTAAATCATGGTTTTTTGTTTTTGTACAATAAATCTTGAATTTAACAGCCTAGAGTTTATGATAGTTTCATAATTTTATACTTAATGATTATATTAGTACATCATCAGATTTACTCAGATCTTGTTACCAAAGAAAAAATTATTTACTCATAGCTACATACAAGTTTGAATTTAAAAATTTAACCTAGTCAAAATTTAGATTGAGTTAGGAAGAAACATAATTTGTCCCCAACAAATTCCTTAAGCATTCCTAAGTCTAACCATCACCAATAATTTGCAAGTTTAATACTCAATTAAGAAACACCGTATAAAATCAATCGATAAATCAACTACTCTATTCGGTCTTCCCCAATATAAGCAAAAAATACTCATTTTGATGGCCTCAAATAAAAATAAATTTCATTTACTTTTACTCTATTTAATAATTTCATATCTTTTTTTGTTAAATAGTATAGTGACTAGAATTCATCTTTTAAGATAAATAAGATGGAGTATGGAGTTCAAACTCTGTCCCTCTGCATATAACAATGCATTGCCCCTATCAACTGAACCATATTCACAAAGACTAATAACTTCATTTGCAAAATAGTCTTTTGTTTAGATGAAACAAGTTTCCATGAAGGGAACTTTTGAAAATATACTTAGTTTTTTATGAGGCCAAAATGATTAGTCTTCCTTTATTAATTTTTTTTTTTTGGTAAATATGTAGTAAATTATTTTAACTTATAATACAAAAAGAGACTCGTAAAATTTATTGGGTTCATTAGGACAAAGTGTGTTTGCATAAAGAAAATGGAGGTTTAGGTCTGAGGAATTAAACAAAAAAATTAGCTCTTTTAGAGAAGTAATGTTGGAGGTTAAGGGTGGAGAATGAATGGATTGGGTGTCAACTTTTTACACATAAATATGGTCTTGTATATGGAAAAGAAGCATAGATTCAATTTGGTAGAATGATATTTTTAGTATTTAGAGAGGTGGTCAGTAAGACATTGTCTAAGAAAATAGGGAGTGACACAAAGACATTGTTTTAGCACGAGTCTTGGTCAGGTGGGGAAGTGGTTAAGAAGCATTCTAGTAGATTGTCTAATTTAGCGCCAGAGAAAAACATATTCGGTGAAGAATATGATGTTAGGTATTGGTGTTGAGTGAGATTGTTGGAGGGGGAGAAGAAATTTGTTTGTGAGGAAGGTTGAGTTGGCGGAAGGGTGTATGATTTTATTTTCTAACCTTTCTTTGTAGGATAATATGGAACATACTTGGATTTGGAACCTTAATTTCGATGGCATGTAATTTGTTAAAGAAGTTGATGAGTCCATACCTAGTTTTGAAGATATAGTCAATTTTTTATTTGGTTCCTTTCAAGATTTTACTATTTACTTGGAGATTACTTGATAACCATCTTCCTACGTGGCTGGTTATAATTTGAATGAAGCAATTAATCATTTGTTAGAAATGGGTGGATGTCTTATCTTTAGTTAGGAATGAGATGTGCAATAACAAATAATTGCTTTTGTCATATGATTTAATTCATAGCTCTGGTTTCTCATGAAAAAAAAAGCGAATGAATGCTTTCATTTCGATTTGGTTGACATGTACTTGGTCAATTTGAAATCAACATAATTATGTTGTGTTTGCTAATAAGAATCGATGAACCTGTACGCTTTTGGACAAAGTAAAACTCTTGATATGGTCATGGATTAAATTAAAAGCTAAACTTTTTCATATAATTTATATCAATGGAACACTCAATCACTCTTATGTCTACAAATGATTTCTCTATATATAAATAAATAAATAAAAAATCAATGTTTTTTCATTTGTTTGAATACACTATTATTTTTCGTGTTATGGTCACTACGATGGTTAATTTTTGACAAAAACAAAACAATATTCATTAATTCAAATTGATAGAGTACATCAAATACAAACATCACAAAAAATATAAAGGCGAATCTGCGAACAAACTCACAGCACCCAAGTTAATAGCATACAACGGTAAAATAGCTACAAATAATATGATAAAATGTAAATCATCGAAATACCTATGTTTTCGAATCAGCAACGTTGACGTCAATCATTGATTGAATTTGTAATGACTGATGTAGATTTTTTAATAGGAACTAAACGAACGCTGCCACAAGACGCAAATCAAACGCCGCACAAGACGACGAACAATACAACGTCACACTTAGACGAGGAAATCACAAAATACACAAAACAAAAAACTTGTTATATGTGAAAATCGGTTATTTAAATTGAAAGAAAAGGGGAAAAAAGATGTAGAGGGTGTGTAACCTTCCTCCCTCAAAAAAATAAAAATAAAAATGTGTAACCTTCCGATCCTAACAAACAACTCATTGTGTTTTGATTGTGTATTTTTTAGATAATAATCTTTTTGGCTTTTTGAAAAGTGGAGAAAGCTGTAATTTCCTTAAAATTTTCGTCATTCACAATAAGAACAAATTTTGAAATCAAAACAATAAACAAATATTATAAATTAAAAAGATGTTATATCATCTGGTCGAAAGCAACGTAACACACATTGCATCTAGACAAGAAAGATGAACAAGATGTAAAATAAAATAACAAATAAATCTCAAACTTTGCTAAATAAGAGGACTCTGCCGACTAGATTAGATTCTCTATAGATTAAAAGGAAAAAGATGTGTGTGACGTCTTCATACACTAATACGACAATTCATGTATGTGGTAAAGAAAGGATATTCACCAACAAAACCATCTTACCTGGTCTACACAACAAAACACTTGAAGTCAACTATCACCGTATGAAATTACTAATCCATCTCTAAATATAAGGTCAATTGTTAAAAAGGGTTAATTAAGTTTTTAGTCACTATAAATATTTACAGTTTTGTTTTTAGTCCCTATGAAATAAAATCACACTTTTTAGTTCCTGTGACATTTTCTTTAAGCATTTTAGGGAGCAAAAATATTGATGGAAATTTTTGATAGGGACTAAAAATGCCGGCGGAAAAATTTTATAGGGACTAAAAGCACTAACGAAAAATTTTGTACGGACTAAAAAGTGTGATTTATTTTTATAGGGACTAAAACCAAAACTGTAGATATGTTTAGTTACCAAAAACTTAATTAACCCTTGTTAAAACTATGAAAATAAAAAATTTAATAGTAATATTAAATTTTATCCTTATTAATATTATTTTTCTAGATTCCTTCAAAATATATATTTATTTTTCAAGATTTGAATAATAAAATAAAGTTAGAGTAAGAGACATTTTGATCTTAAAATAAAGCACATACATTTTAACGAACTAAATTTATTGCTATTCATTAATTTTGTGGAGGGTATTCATGAGAAATTATAAAAATGACTAATTGACTAAATCAATTGATAATCATTAATTTTGTTTTAATTTATTATTTCATAAATGTTTTTTTTTGACAAAATTTCATAAATGTTATAGATCAAACTATTCTACCTCTACAATTTTAAAAGGATAAAGTTTGGTGGACACTAACATACTATGACACCATGAAAGAGAACTAAATAGAGAAAGAGGAAAATGTTTGGCAAACACTCAAACATCTCAATGTTGGATCTATTTATACAAAGTTTTGTTATGACTTCAATTAACCCCCTACAATTGAACGATGTGATTGATCATCGAATTAATCGATCTATTGACCATATATCGAGTTTTCAAAAAACTAAAAAATGGGGGTAATAATACAATATATTAATGGTGTGATAGAAAGACGAATAGAAACAAAATAAAATGTATAAAATTTAGAGATATCCAAATATAAAAATTGATTAAAAATTAAAATAATGATAGAATATGTATCATCTCCTTCCATTTCCCAAATGTTTATCTACCTCTTAAAATCACTATAGTCAACAACTTACATATTTAAAAACCTTTACATAATCACGTGGTCTCATAATCTCATTCTCATCTACCATAGGGGAAGAAAAAAAAATCAGAAACTAAGGTTGGTGAGGAAACCAAGCAAACCATCAAAATTACATAACATAGTAATAATTAACAAAAAGGCATCAAAGCAAGTAAACAATCTTCTAATATAAACCCAACATAGTCCATTTTTCTCATAGAAAAAAAATCAAGAGAGAAAGAAACATAGCCACTAGTTCTGTCTCTGTATCTGTGTCTCTGTCTCTCTTGTTTGATTCTCTTTCTCTTTCTCTCCCCCTTTGAAACTTTGTATTGAGTCTCATCTTGTTGCCTTCTTTTGATCGGAGTAATGGGCATACCCTGCCGTTGTTCCCACACCTCCCAATCCCACATCACTGAAATCATCATCACCAGTTTCTTCCGCCATAAGTCTTAGATCTTTAATCATTCATTCCTAGCTAGCTTGTAGCTATATACCTATTATGGCACGTTAAGATATAAGAAAGAAAAAAGAAGTTTAACTTTAGTTGAATTTAGCTTTGTGATCATAAATTTATATATATATATGGCGGGTGGGAGAGTTTTTTCAAATGGTCCTGCAAATATTTCAAATATAAATATGAATATTTTGCTTCAGAATCAACAACAAACTCCTCGTGGAAACTCTTCTCAACAACCTCTTGATTCTCTTTTCCTTTCTTCTTCTGCTTCTTTCTTTGGTTAGTTATCTTTTTCAATTCAACTTGTTCGCGATCCTTGATATTTTAAAAATTAATATAGTATCTTATAGGCCGGTGTGGTCCTAAAAACATCAAAACTTTGATGTTGCGATACAGATTACAGTCGCGGATCTTTTTTTTTAAATTTTGACTAGTTTCAAGCTTTTAAATAAATGGTGGCATCACGATATTTGATATTACAAAAAATACCTTTACATATGTTGCAGAGATATCAAAAACTTTTATAACATAATTCAGATCGCGGTTGCAGACTTTTATTTAAAAAGTTGACTATTTTATTTATGTAATTTTAATAAAATAGTGGATGATATTTTCTTTTTTTGTTTTGTTTTTGAATAGGTTCAAGATCTATGGTGAGTTTTGAAGATGTTCAAGGAAGGAAAAGGCGCAACAGGTCTTTCTTTGGAGGATTTGATCTTGACGAAAACGGAGAGGATGAGATGGATGAGTACTTTCATCAATCCGAGAAGAAACGGCGTCTCTCAGTGGATCAAGTTCAGTTTCTTGAGAAAAGCTTTGAGGAGGACAACAAACTTGAACCAGAGAGGAAAACCAAGCTAGCTAAAGACCTTGGTTTGCAGCCACGGCAAGTTGCTATTTGGTTTCAAAACCGTCGTGCAAGGTGGAAGACTAAACAGCTTGAGAAGGATTATGATTCTCTTAATGATGGTTATGAGTCTCTTAAGACAGAGTATGACAACCTTCTCAAAGAGAAAGATAGGTTACAATCTGAGGTAAATTAAATAAGTATTTCATATATTAATAAGGTTTTAAATAATGGTTACGATCAAAGACGGACCAGAAGTCTCAATTTTTTAATTTGATATCAAGCGATACATATTATACAATAATAATAAGATCAAATTAAAATGATCTTAAATGCACATTTTTTTTATATTTTGATGAACATATATTAGACATGAAAAAAGTTAAATTAATTTTTTAATTTTGATTTCTCTAACACTTAGTAATGAAATTAGAAACAAATATATATTTTTCTATCTCCAACACTTATAGATGATACAATTTTAATCACGAACGCATTGCAGTCACATAAAACTCTTGGACAACTTTGATAACATGTGATTTTCTTATTTTGTGATGTTTCAATACAGGTGGCAAGCCTAACTGAAAAGGTACTTGAAAGAGAGAAACAAGAGGGAAAATTCAAACAAGGTGAAAGTGAAACAAAGGAATTCTTGAAGGAACCAACAATTAATAAGCCTTTGGTTGATTCAGTTTCTGAGGGTGAAGGATCCAAATTGTCAATTGTTGAGGCTTCTAATAATAATAATAATAATAACAAACTTGAAGATATTAGTTCAGCAAGGAGTGACATATTGGATTGTGAAAGTCCACGCTACACTGATGGAGTGTTAGAGACATGTGATTCTTCCTATGTATTTGAACCTGAATATCAATCGGACCTATCACAAGATGAAGAAGATCACAATTTATTGCCTCCTTACATCTTTACAAAACTTGAAGATGTGAATTACTCCGACCCGCCACATAATTCAACAAGTTATGGATTTCAAGAGGAAGATCATCATCAAGCTCTTTGGCCTTGGTCTTATTAGATATGATATGATATGATGCATTTATCTTTCTTTCTTT